>NW_026731630.1:0-67500 GCF_028476545.2 Physella acuta
TAGGTAAGTCTCGTTTTCTCTTACTTTGAATTAGAAATATGTCCTGGTGTATAGAGTTTTTGTAATGACGGGGTGTTCAAAGTATTTTACTTGTTTGGTAAGTTTTGATGAATCGTTTAGATTTGGGAGTAGCGGCGGAAGGCTGTTGCTGATATGGTTTCGTAGGTATAAAGTATCGAAGTGTTAAAGTGTCGTATTTTTTTTTTTGGCTGTTGTGAGGTTGAAGGTCTAGTGGAATCTGATTGGTAGTAGAGAAATGAGAATGCGGGTGATGAAGTAACGTAGTTCTGGAGTTTGGGAGTATTGATTCTTGTGGTATTAAGGTATCGAATTATAATGACTGTTAAAGTGTAGTAGTAGGTCCAGTGAAATCGTTGTTGATTGGTAGTATCGTTTGTACAGTTTGGTGAAGTTAAACGAGTTGGTGTCGAACTTCTGGAGTATTGTATCTAGTTATGTTTAGGTAACGAAGTTTGATATGTGTTGTGAATGTAGTAGAGTATATCGAGTAGTCGAGTTTATCGTAAGTTAGATGATTTTAATTCAGTACGGAACACACTACAAAGAAAGGTGGGCGCTCTCTAATTGAAAAAATCCTTAGCTCTTTAGGAATCTATATTACCACTCTTAAAGTATTAATATATAATATTAAAGGATGTAATTTATAACTAACCGTAAACTGTGTTATTTAAAAAAATATTTTTTTTATATTTAATCAATAATTCTAGCATTGTCTTAACAGTTACCCGTGTTTGATCTTTTGAAAGACGTCCCTTTATTTTAGGGATCCAAAATTTTAAAAATATTCAAATGCAAACAACAAAGTTTAATGTGGGTCATCTAAATTGAATAGAAGTATGTTATAATAAAGCTACAGTTTTAGTCTTTCAAACAAAACATACAGTTAAGTAACCGATAAATAAAATAAACTGTTTTTACAAGAGTTCATAGCTAATATTAAAAGTTTGTTATAATTATTACGTAATTAAATTTAAAACGTTGTATTGTGTTTTCCAAACATGTCATAGTTACACTTGGTTAATTTAAATATTCATGTGAAAGTTATTTCCCTTCTATTAAATATTGGTAGGATTTTCAAATGGGAGATAATTCGTTGCTTACATTTACATTCATTTCAAATTCCTGCACCTTAGGTTGACCGCTTACATATAAATACAACTTTAAGTTATTATTTGCTATTGTAAAAATTATATAGAGCTTAACTTAAGTTCTAAAGAAAATAGTTTGGTAGGTATTTTAGCATTATCAAGTTGAAAAACAAATACATCAGTAGTATAAGTAGACATACAGTCTTAGTCGTAAATTAAACATCTAATTAACACTTAAATAAATTTTTTTAACGGGGGGGGGGGGGGGGGGGGGGGGGGGAGGGGAGATTCGTGGACTTGTCAACAATGTCAATAAAATGTGATTACACTTGCAAACTGAAATTAAGGGATTAGTACAAACTTTTGAGACGAAGGAGGCAAGTAAAATTTGATTTTGATGTCTACTTATAACGTGTATGCAATTGATAATAAATTATGTCACTTTTAATTAATTGTTTTCTTATACATATGTTTTAGTAATTAATTTGTGTGAAAGGGGGCGTTTTAATAAGTTTTTCGTAGGGCGCTAAACAACCAGGCGCCGACACTGACTAAATTTAAGGTGTGTCAAACTTTTGACAAGCGAGACGTTATTTTGTATGTAATTTAAAAAAATACAAATTCCCTAAAAGTATAGAAATATAATGCTTACTGAAACATGAAATATCATTTTTCTGTAATTTAATGACTGTACTTTCTAAAAGTCTAGACGTTATGGAATCGACATGATATTTAATAGGCATAAAGTAAGACGCTAGACGCAGATCAGTATCATAGTCTTTAAATGCTTACATTCTATAATTATAATATATATATATATATATATATATATATATATATATATATATATATATATATATATATATATATATATATATATATATATATATATATGTGTGGGGACCATACTAGAGCTTAGCCGTTCCTACCCCGCTCTTTAGGCATATCGCTACCACCCCAACCCCACCCCATTAGTCTGGTGAGCCGTGATTAACACTAAATGCTTACAATCGCAGAGCCGGGTTGAATTAGTGATGGCTATTACGGGCAGATAATTTAGTTTTTAAACGATTTGAAACTAAGGGGAGATAATGACAAGGTCTGCTTTTCAAATGATTCTATATTGAAACCCAAGTTTCTATATTAAAATTTCCGTCGTTAAGTTTGTTGAAGATCCATCAAAACCTCAAACATTACACGCCTAAAAACGCAAAAAAGTTTACTTAAAAAACTTTTAAAAAAAACGCTACCCACACTACCCACAACCCCCCCCCCCCCCCCCCCCCCCAAAAAAAAAAACGCTCCCCACACTACGCACATTTACCCCCCCCCCCCCCCCCACTAAAAATATAAAAAATAAAATAACATACGTGTATGCATACAATTAACTGTAATTAATTGATTGCCGCTCATCATCTATTTCTAATCTTGGAAAAAATATTGTAAGATACTATATTCAAATTTCAATTTAAAAAAAAATAATTCCTACCTTAATATTTTCTTCCCATCTCTTCCAAATCTTTTAGGGGCGGATCCAAAACTGCGGGACCAGGGGCGTAAACTGTGCGCCGAAGAGTGGGCGGCGTACTGCGGCAGGAGAGATTGCGCCGACGCCATCGCGAAGTTCTCCAACACCAAGAGCTTCTACCTCAAATCCGTGGAGGCTGAACGAACTAGCCAGAGACTGGAGCGTTCTAACTCTCTGCCAGAGCTGGTGAAGGACGAAGCACCGGGGCCCAAACCCCAGCATAAGCGGGCGTCGTTGAGGAAAAAAATTAAGAAAAAGCTAACCGGAACGACGAGCGACGGAACAAATAAACTCAGTGTTTCTCCGGGTTCTAGATCTCCTTTTGCGGTGATAGCACGCTGCGTTTCAACGCCGGTTCTGCCGGGCGCGATGAATTCCGGGTCCAGCGGCGGTCCGCTGCAGAGACCGGTGAGCGTCGATAATATCCCGAGGGTGGAGGTGACCATGCCCCCCAGGGAGGAAGGCGGGGAGGCGCCCTGCCCGAGCGCAAGTCCCGGCCGGACGTGCCGGTCCCGGCGCCGGCTCCACAACACCCCCTGCCCCGACGCCAAAGACACGGCCGTCAACATTCCAACCACGTCGTCGGCCCCGACCTTCACAGAGGAGTACATTACGGTCACGTGACACCCGGCATTCCCGTGAATTCCCCAAAAAAAATATTTCTTTCAAACATCGGGAATTACGCAACTTTTAATTCAAACATCGGGAATTACCCAACTTTAAATTCAAGTCGGGAATTACCCAACTTTTAATTCAAAAAACGGGAATCACCCAACTTTTATTTCAATATTGGGAATTACCCAACTTTTTTTTTTTATAACAATCGGGAAAACCCCGACGTTCTACAAGATATTGAGCAATCAAAGATTTGCATATTCTTCAACCCTCTCTTATTTACCACGAGACTACACTTGTATCAAGCTTCAAGCTTTCATACCAAAGTGATGTACCATTGGTTTCTAAAAAAGTGCTTTTACAAGAGAATATAAGTACTGATGGTATAAACTTCATTATTTGACATGGATTTTTACAGTTTGCACAAATATAAAACTTCAGAGCCCAAGACCCCATTTACTTCCCTTTGCCAGCACTCATAACATTTGTTTACATACACATATTCCTCAAATATCAATATTTTATCATTTTTTTAAAATCATTTTTTTAACGTTGATACTATTGACGGATTTGAATACTTCATGTTAAATATTTTAAATGTATTAAAGCGATTTGTGATAGAAATTGGACGAAAAAAAACAACCATGGAGACCTTTGAATCAACGCTGCTTTCAAGGAGTTATAAAATATTGATTTGGCGTACATACCTTTCAAGGGGAAATAAATGGAAAGATGCATCTATGAATGGTTTGTGAAAGAAATTTGGAATTTCAGATTTAGAACTTGTGTTCAAAAGTTGAATATTGCCTAGAGAAATAGTGTTAGGTTGGAGATGAGATGAAGGTTTTAGAGATTGTATTGATTGATGTGTCTTTTCAGAACTATGTGGATGGTTGTGTTTAAAGTCTCCCTCTCTTCTCTCATCTCTCTCTCTCTCCCTCCCTCTCTCTCGCACTCCATCTCTCCCTCTCCCTCTCTTTCCCACTCTCTCCTATCTCTCTCTCCCTCTCTCTCTCCTTCCCTCTCTATCACTCCCTCTCTTCCCTTTCTCTCTCTCTCGCCCTCCCTCTTTCACCCCCTCTCTCACTCTCTCGCCCTCTAAGTCCCTCTCTCCCTCTCTCTCCCTCTCTCTCTCCCTCTCTCTCTCCCTCTACCTCCCTCTCTCACCCCCTTTCTCACTCTCTCTCCCTCTACATCACTCTCTCTTTCCCTCTACCTCCTTATCTCTCTCCCTCTCTCTCTCTCTCTCCTTCTCTTTCTCCCTCTCCCCTGCTTCTCGCTCTCGTCGTTATTCTGGTTGATGATGTTTTTCATTTATCTATATTTCTTTAACTCTCCTTCCTTCTCTCTATCTTTCTCTGGCTTTCGCCGTTATGCTGGTTGGCGATGTTTTTTGTCTCTCTTTCTCTACCTCTTTTTCTCTCCCTCCTTCTCTTTCCCCCTCTTGCCTTCGCCGTAATATTCAATGATTGTATTTTTGGTTTTCTCTCTTTCTCTGTGTCTCTGTCTCTGTCTCTTTCTCTCTCACTCTCTCCCTCTCTATCTGTCTTTGTCTCTCTGTCTCTCTCACTACCTTTCTATTATACTGTTGTAAAACAGCATTTAACATCACAAATGTGAGTCTCTCTGTCACTAATATGAAGGCATATTCATCTCAAACAATGGCCTCTAGCACGGCAAGACAACAAAACCTAACGTGAGTTCGAATCTCCCAAATTATGTAGCGCTGGCATCCCCACCTTGAAGAATACCCCTTCGTCACACTAGTCGCTACAGGGTATATGATCAGGTCATGATTCCAATCTGGAAAAACTGTTTTCACAGACGTTCGCTTCCCGGTGTTTTGGCATGATTTATCTTAGACAGGACGAACCATTAGAAAGTTGAGGACCTACGGTCTTAAGTTCTACTATTGGACTGGTAACTTATGGCGAGGAAACGCTCGCTCTTCTAAATCGTGTTGTTTCCTTACATCAAATCCTTACATCCTTACTATCAAATTTTATGAGCGACCAACGCTTTGTCTTAAGTAAAGAAGTTTGCTTTATTTTATCTTATTTTCAGCCTATTCTTTTTATTAAGGATTAAATATTTTTTTTTAAATCTATTACGTTTTAATACATTGGTTTGATAAAAGAAATATGTGTATTGTTTGATAGACTGCTATAAAAACCTAGTTTGCAGTACAGGCAAGAGCTTGAGTTGAGTAAGAAGGGGGGGGGGGGGGAGGGGGGCGGGTTAGCGGTGAATGGTGAGTTATAAAATAGCACTAAGCGTGGTTGGGGGGGGGGGGGGTGCTGTCCGCACAGGATGACACCATTTAGGGGGCAACTATAGGAAAATTCCTATCAAAACTATTTTTATCCCAGTGTTATAGTAAACTAATTGAAGAGAGGTGTACTATCAAACCAAAATGTAAAATTTGTATCGGAGGGAGTAGGGGGTGACACCCTGAGTTACCGCAGCGAGTGACACCCCACCCTGGTGACGCCTCTGTTTGTGCGCTCACTACCTTGTCCAGAGTTCAGCTCGCTCGGAACAAATCGCCCGGAACAAATCCACTCAACCATGTCTCCACCTGTCCCCATCTGCTCATCCGTGTGCACTCAATGTTTTTGTTATCAATTCAAAGTTGTGATTTCCTTTCGTCTTTTTCACACGGGCCTACACTATTGGATATTTAGTATCACGTGATTTTTGCTCTTGCTCGCAGTCCCTGTATCTCGCACATATACTTCATATCTCACGCAATAAAAACATCACTTCCTTTCTTCCCACATACGCGATACTATTATACTCACAATTTTACTGTGATTTAAAATGTGGAAAAAGAAACAAGTATGTGTTTATTTATACATGTTTGCTGCACTATATTCATATTCCAGGCATTGTTTTTAAAGTCGATTTTCCTCTGTAAACAATTTTTATGAAGATTTTAGTACTTTGAAAACTATCAAAATCATTTATAACAGTCTCTAGTTTTAGGCTTTTTTTGAATAGGCTCACTGAAAAAACATATATATATATATATATATATATATATATATATATATATATATATATATATATATATATATATCGTTTTGGATAGTCAGAAATTGACCAATAGGCAGCCCATATTTGGTTTAACTATGGTATAATAATAATAAAGAACACATTGACAAAATCAACATGGATCTGATTCAATTTATCTGGCAATAACTCACCCAAGGACAAAGGGAGAGCAGTAAATTATTTAATATTTTTCGGATTATTTTTCTTATGATGTAAATACCACTTTTCCTTCTTCTTACACTTTGCATTTAATCTATGAATTATATTTTTATATACATTTCTACATGTTTATTAAAAAAATGTTGATGTTTATCTTTTTAATTTAATTTCTCTTGAAACTGACAATAGTTATTTACATTTTTTAAAACAGTGTTGTCTAATCGGTCAAAAGTTGTTTCCCCTTACAAGATTGTTCGTACTACACTACTTGACCATGTATATATGAACCTTTTATTCTAATTCCCTTTTTTTTCTGTTTCATTCAAATACATCAATATATTTGTTATTCAATAAACCTTCAATTATGACTTGTTAAAGAGAGTTACTTTTATATTTCAATTTTTTCTTAGCGTTTTTGCAACGACATGCTTTTAAAATAATTATTGCAAGAAGACTTCTTTTCAACAGTGTGGGTCGTCTTATCCTCCAGGTGTCGTAAATTTACAACTAGTGAATCAAACAATGCTATAGAGTCCTTGCATATGACGTCACGGATCGTTCACTATGTAAACAGCCGCCATCACGGTGTACAGGTACACATTCAAAATGGCGATCTGTGCTGTGAAAGGTTGTGATACTCGAAGTGGCAGATTTAAATGAATTCCTTTATTTTGACTGTCAATCGTCTATTGTAACGAAAACGTGGTGTTGGGAGCGTAGTTTATTCCCAGCAGACTTATAATGTGGACCTTAAACACTTTATTTTAAAATTTATCATCTTCTTTATCTATAAAAACAACGATGTCATAAAAAAGCACCTTAATTTAGTAAAATAGAATTTGAGATTACGCCTAATTAATTAATATCATAACTTAATGTTAGACATTAACTTTAAACAGTAACACTCATTCTATACACAAAGCTTAACAATAAAATACAAAAACCTTTTTTAAATAATTTATCCATCAAGAAATTTGATATTAGAATTACAGTTAGTGGAAAACCAAATTTATTATGCTTAATTTTTAACACATTTAAAATCTAATTATTACGATGGTTATTGTATACATTTTTAGTCGCTATGGTATTAAATTTGAATCGCCTATAAGGAAGGAATCGCTTATAAGTAAAGGCGGCTGGGCATAGTGCTGACCACACTATCTCTTCAAATGCCGAGGTAACAGAAACAAGTGAACTCTACTTCACTTGCCCTATAGACCGTCAGGTTTGAAAAGGGAACTTTTTTTATAAGGATGGTGAATTTCATTCAACAGGAAAGATAATCTCGAAATAACTAAACGGTGTCTAATTCTTGAGTTGTCTAACTTTCATAGGTTTTAGTTGAATAAATTCAGCCTTTGGAAATGAGGCAAATGAGTAACTTAGCAAAATCAGTTATAATAGGGCCTTTAAAGAAACAACTGAGGATGAAAATATAAAGGGAATGATCTAAAAAAAATGTAACTAAAAAATTATATTTTAATTTTAATATGATTTACTCAACAATTAATGACATTAATTTTTCCTTTAATTTAAAGTGAAATTTCATCTATTTTAAACATATATAATTTCAAGGTTGATTTAATTCTTATATAATTTGCAAAAGCATAACTGATAGATCGATATCAAATAACAGATGAACTAGCTGGTGCGCAGTTGGTTTGCGCACTTTCAGGTTTACATTCGTTACAATGAAATGAATGAACGAGATGAAACTTCTGAGGGTCTTGAACGTAAATGATGCAGCTAAATATTTTTTTTTAAAGTTTAATAGTATATGAACAAAAACTTTATATCTATACCAAATCAATAAACGTCAAAGTAGATTTTTTTAAATATATTCAAAATTAAAAGGTATGTTTAGTAAATAAACTTAAAATCTAAAACAGAAAAAGTTTTTCTAAATCCCAATCTAGATCAAGATTGAGATGAAGGCCCATACACAGTGGGACTAATTTTAATTTCAACATTTATTTATTTTTAATTCTGAAAATGATTAAAAAACAATAATAATAATATAGATCAATGCTTTTGTCGGTTATTAATTGTAATCGTAACCTATACAAAATGCTTGGACTACTAAATTCCTAGGCAAAATCACAATAAAGCTAACGATGCATATATTTTTAGGTTATCGTTTCAATAACACAGACGAATAACATTTGTATTAAATTGAATATTTTCTATTTTAATAATGATTTTTTTGTCATTTTCCGTTTCTTTGTTGTTGTTATTTTATCTAGTTAATCCCCCATACACACCCACCCTGTTTTCTGCTTTCATAAATCATTTTAAATCTATATGTAACTAGGGTAGGCCTAGCTACTAGTTACAATCTGATGCAACTGATAACGAACGATAAGCCGCGACGCAGTATTACAGTCTGATGCAACTGATAGCAGGTGGCTTATTAAATCGGACTGATAACAATCTCAAAGCCAACGCGTGCTATTTTGGGAAACGGTACGAGGGGATTCAGACGGCCTGTCAACTTTGATTGATAGGATGCAGATGTTTTATTAATCGGACTGTACGTTAGAACTGCGCAACTAGTAGTCGGAGACATCGAGTACAAATATCGATTACGGATGAATACAAGTACGAATACGAGTACGAATACAAGGGATAAATAGGAGGGGACGGCTGAGCTCGCCCCTTTTCGATCGCTCGCTCCCTTTTTTCGATCGCTCGCTCTCTTTCGATCGCTCGCACTCTCTTCATCGCTCGCTTTAGATCAGTCAGTCTGTGTGACATATCAAGTTGGAGATAGAACGGGTTAGCCGTATTGTGTTAAGAAGGACAATAGACATGTGGATTCAGTTATATGAAGCCTAGTGAGGACTGTTAGGGGTCAGTTGATTCAGACTATTATTGTGAAGCATTCCTGTTGATTCATTGTGTTATTTTGAAGCATTTCTTGATTCATGTAATAAAAGGATCAATAGCGAACCTGCATCTTCGAGTATTTCTACTGTAGTCGATGTTGTGTAGAATGAGTGGTTAAACTCGTTACATTTGGCACTACAGGCAAATAGTCTCGTAACATGTGGCGTTGCGAGCAGGGTAACTGTTCGCTCGTTACAATTGGCGTCGTCGGACAGGATGAATTCAACTAGACTTGCCGTTGGAGGCACCCATAGTCAACCTTGTGCATAACTGTGTTTTGTGTGTGTGTGTGAATTCGGACATTCAGGAACTGTGAAAATTAAGGAACGAGAAAAATTTTTCATACACACACGGTAAGAAAGAACTCTTTTTTTGTTACTTACGGAATAAAATGTCTACTCTGGACGAGAAGCAGACCCATATAGTGGTCCTACCCAGAGAGTCCCACATTAACAAATTTTACGGGGACGGTGATCCAACTTTAACCAACAGGTTCAGTGAAGAGGTCAAAGCGGCCTGGGCCCCGAGAGGCATGTCACCAGAGGAAAGATTAAGACTGCTGATGGGCAGTATAGGAGAGACGGTTAGGGCAGAGGTCAAATGCCACGATAAAACCATCCAATCAGATCCAGATAAGGTGCTGGATCTGATTATGGAGACCTTTGGGGAGAGACGGTCGGGATCGCAACTGCTATCAGGGTTCGTAGGCTTAAGGCAGAGAATGGCGGAGAGTGTGATGGAGTACTCACACCGGATGAACAGGGCCTTTGATTCGGTAAAGGGCAAAACACCTGACATTGATGTGCGCCTACTGAGGGACCATTTCATCGAGGGGCTAGCAACCCCGATCCTAAGAAGAGAGTTGAAAGAGGAGGTCCACAAAGACCCGCAGTTGACCTTCCTTCAGGTCAGGAACTCAGCGATCCGCAGGTCCGAGGATGAGGACCAATCGAACTGTTCGGTGGACAAAGTCTCTGTGCCGGAACAGAAACAATCCCCACCCACAGGGGCCGACACGATGGAGACCATGATGGCTCAACTGTTGGCCCACCTAGATAAGGTTGACCAACGTTTGGAGAGGTTAGAAAGCAGGTCAACAGCTGAGAATCAGGAAAAGAACGGGACAAAACAGAGACAGGTTGGACGGCCGCGTCCTGCCAAGCCATCACTCCAATGGACGGCCGACGGTCGACCAATTTGCTTGTCCTGTTCACAACCCGGACACATGGCACGGTACTGCCAGGGAAACGGTCGTCCTCTGTAAGGCAGGGTCAGGCTACAGAGGGGCGAGGTTATGGCCCAAGAAACAAAATGATGGGAGTCTGTCCCGAAATGGTGATCACGATTGGGGACATCGCGGTGAAGGCAATTGTGGATACAGGCTCCCAGGTGACGACAATTACAGAAAATTTTTACACCAAATGGATGAAAGGAAAAGACCATAGGTTAAGGTCTGACACGTGCATGCGCCTGACGGCAGCTAATGGACTAACCATTCCATACTGTGGTTATTTTCTGGCGGATGTGGTGGTGGCAGGACATAGGTTGAAGCAGGTTGGGGTGTTCGTTACGAAACACAACCTAGAGACAAATGTGTCAAATATACCTTGCCTGTTGGGCATGAATATTCTTGGCCAGTTGCCAGAATTTCTTACAAATATTGTCGGATCGCCCACATCAGATCGGGGATCCAAGTTGGCCAGGTTTGCCAAGACCAGAGGAAGGACAGCAGTCCCGGCAAACACGGTCAAGGCAATCACATTACAAATTGGTGATAAAAGCGTGAATGGTGATGTGATGATAGAACCATGTGGCGCCGCACTGAGGGCAGGCATCGTGTTACTGCGGACATACACATCAGCGGAGAAGGTACTAGTTCAAGGGTTGGTAGCTAATGTTTTGGATGAGGAAATTTTTATACCGCCTAACACTCTGGTAGGAGTACCACAGAACGTCGAGGTACAAAGGTCGGCACAGTGCATCGAACTGATCAATACCAGCAGTAATGAAGTAACAATTAGGTCGGTCAATGTGACGGCCGAGGTGAAGAAAGAGGATGGCCGATCATATACATTCCCGGAAACTGAGGACCCAAAACTAAATGAATTGCTGAATAAATACAGTGATATATTTGCCTCGTATGAGGGTGATTTGGGGTACACGGAAGTAATCAAACACCAGATACCCTTACTACAAGACAAGCCGGTGGCGCAACCCTACCGAAGATTACCACCAAGTCACTACTCGGCGGTGAAAGCACACCTGAATGATCTACTAAAAAAGGGAATTATTACAACCAGTACAAGCCCGTATGCGGCACCGATAGTAGTGGTAAAAAAGAAGTCAGGGGAGATAAGACTGTGTTGTGATTACCGGAAATTGAACAATATCACAAGAAGGGATGCATTCCCCTTGCCTCGTATTGATGAGTGTCTTGATGCGTTGGGGGGAGCAAGATTTTTTTCTACCCTAGATTTGGCTAGTGGCTACCACCAAGTGGCCATGCACCCCAACGATCAACATAAAACGGCATTTATTTCTCCACTGGGACTGTACGAGTGGACCCGTATGCCGTTTGGTTTGACTAATGCACCTGCCACATTCCAGCGAGTAATGCAGAGTGCTATGAGTGACTTTCTATTTCAAATAATGTTGGTGTACTTGGATGATATTCTAGTTTACTCAAAAACTTGGGAGGACCATCTAAAAAGATTAGAACAAGTGTTTCTCCGTCTTAGGGAGATAGGAGTAAAGCTGAACCCAGACAAATGCTGCTTTGGTCTGAAATCGGTACATTTTTTGGGTTATGTGATTTCGTCGGATGGCATCGCCACTGACCCAGATAAAATTGCAGCTGTTAAAGAATGGAAACAACCATCAACTACGGTAGAGGTCAGGTCATTCTTGGGTTTTGCTTCCTATTATAGAAAATTTGTACCTGGTTTTGCAAAAATTGCCGCACCATTGCATGACTTGGTAAACAAAATGACAAAGAAACACAGTAAAGATAAAAAGAAAGGTAAAACACACCGGATAGGTGAATTATGGACTGATGAATGCCTGAACTCGTTTAAGCTCTTGAAAAAGGCTTTGACAGAGGCGCCGATATTGGGATACGCGGACTTTGACAAACCATTTCGGTTAGAAATCGACGCCAGCTCTAAAGGTCTGGGAGCTGTGCTATCACAACAACAAAAGCAAGGTTTCAGGGTTATTGCGTATGCCAGTCGAGCTCTGAAGGAATCAGAGAAGAACATGACAAATTACAGCGCCATGAAACTAGAACTTTTGACATTAAAATGGGCTGTGACTGAAAAATTCAGGGACTATCTATTAGGTGCTAAATGTGTGGTATACACTGACAATAACCCCTTGAGTCACCTAAAGACAGCAAAGTTGGGATCCATCGAACAGCGATGGGCAGCAGAATTGGCACTCTTTGACCTGGAGATAAAATATCGCCCGGGGCGGTCCAATGGCAATGCGGACGCCTTATCAAGGAATCCTTACGAGAGACCGGGCGAGGAGGAAGAAACGCTGACAGGAATATGTGAGGTCAGAGCGTCAACAGATATCCCTCACGGGGTGCAAGTGATGCAAAACGGACAGACCGGGGTGGAGCACATATCCACAGAGCCCGGACATATGGACAGTAGTGATTTTAATTGCCTTAATCACAAAAAGATAAGAGATGCCCAGAGAACGGATAGTGGCTTACAACCGCTATTGAAATACGTCCAGGAACAAAAATTCCCAGGAAGAAGGGAAAGAGAACAATTTGGTCGAGAAACAAAGAAAATACTGAGTCAGTGGGACCGTCTCAGTATAGAGGATGGTGTTCTCATGCGGAGAATTCATGACCAAATTGATGGGACAATACACCAGGTGGTGGTGCCTGGACAGTTACGAGAAGAAGTGCTAAGGTTGGCACATGACAGGGCAGGACACCAGGGTCAGGACAGGACGCACAAAATATTACGACGGAGGTGTTACTGGCCCAATATGGAAATGGAGGTCAAACGCCATTGTGAGGCTTGTGTGAGGTGTCAGCATGCGAAAATGCCAGTTGTCAAAATGAGACAGCCATCAGGACACCTATTAGCGACAAAACCACTAGAGATTGTGGCTATGGACTTTACGTCGTTGGAGCAATCATCGGATGGGACGGAACATGTGTTGGTAATGACTGATGTTTTCACCAAATGGACTGTGGCGGTGCCCACACGAGATCAGACTGCCAAAACAGTGGCAAAGGTCTTAATAGAACATTGGTTCATCAAATATGGCATACCAAGACAATTACACTCTGACCAAGGAAGGGCTTTCGAGTCAGAAGTAATTAACCAACTGTGCAGCCACTACGGGATCAACAAATCTAGAACAACCACATTTAATCCGAAAGGAAACGGACAGTGTGAACGGTTCAACCGCAGCATGCATGATTTGCTGCGTACCCTAGAACCTGAACAGAAAAAACGTTGGCCGGATTTTCTCCCAGAGTTGGTATATCTATACAACTGCACACCCCATGCCACAACCGGCTTTGCGCCACACATGTTGCTGTTCGGACGAGAGGCTCGACTCCCTCTTGATTTGGTCCTAGGAAAAAGGGAGAGTATGACTGGCTCATACACCGCACTGGAATATGTGAATGAACATATGAGAAGAATTAGAGAAATGTACAGGGTAGTACAGGAAAGACTAGAACAAGAAGCACGGCGAAGGGAACCGCCGGTACAGACAAAGGACCCGCCACTCAAACTGAACGACAGGGTATTACTGCGTAGCCACCCGTTAGGCAGAAACAAAATCCACGATCTCTGGGGACAGGAGATATGGCAAGTCGTGGAGATGCCTAAAGTAGCAGATGGCCCCTTTAAGATAAGACCCATCGATCACGCCAAACCGGATCGGTGGGCGAATATTGCTCAATTAAAGAAATATTGGAATAGGCAAGAAGAGCAGTTACACACAGAGAAACCTAAGACAATCAGGGGACCGGAAGTTACAACGGAAATTCACATACCCATCCCGGAACCATATCACCATCAACAGAACAACCGCGATACACAAGTGGAGGATAACGGCAACAAAGAGGATCCCGTTCCTTCCAGAAGCAGAGAGACAGTAGACCATCAGATAAGTGGTCCGCGGAGAAGTTTGAGGAACAGAAGGAAGACGAAATTTTTTGTCAGCAACCATCAATTCTTTCATGGTCGCGCTGGTATGAGAACAGACGGTTCAAAAAGCTATAAAAGTGAACTGGTGAAGGCACCAAACGAAAAGGGTGGATGTGAATTCTAGAACTGTTTTGTGTCTCAGGAAGATGATGTAGACACAGTTGATATGTGAAATAGGTATAACTGTCAATCGTATACGAATGGGACGACGTGGACAGTGAGTGGAACAATAAAAATTTTTTTACGATTGTGCGATTGACTTTGGAGGAGTGCACCTGCCAAGCGTTGTTTGTGGTTGAAAACACACAAAAAAAGGCAGGGGTGGATGTAACTAGGGTAGGCCTAGCTACTAGTTACAATTTGATGCAACTGATAACGAACGATAAGCCGCGACGCAGTATTACAGTCTGATGCAACTGATAGCAGGTGGCTTATTAAATCGGACTGATAACAATCTCAAAGCCAACGCGTGCTATTTTGGGAAACGGTACGAGGGGATTCAGACGGCCTGTCAACTTTGATTGATAGGATGCAGATGTTTTATTAATCGGACTGTACGTTAGAACTGCGCAACTAGTAGTCGGAGACATCGAGTACAAATATCGATTACGGATGAATACAAGTACGAATACGAGTACGAATACAAGGGATAAATAGGAGGGGACGGCTGAGCTCGCCCCTTTTCGATCGCTCTCTCCCTTTTTTCGATCGCTCGCTCTCTTTCGATCGCTCGCACTCTCTTCATCGCTCGCTTTAGATCAGTCAGTCTGTGTGACATATCAAGTTGGAGATAGAACGGGT
Source organism: Physella acuta (assembly GCF_028476545.2). Classification (NCBI taxonomy): domain Eukaryota; kingdom Metazoa; phylum Mollusca; class Gastropoda; family Physidae; genus Physella; species Physella acuta. The sequence continues at coordinate 15,333 of NW_026731630.1, forward strand.
TAGCCGTATTGTGTTAAGAAGGACAATAGACATGTGGATTCAGTTATATGAAGCCTAGTGAGGACTGTTAGGGGTCAGTTGATTCAGACTATTATTGTGAAGCATTCCTGTTGATTCATTGTGTTATTTTGAAGCATTTCTTGATTCATGTAATAAAAGGATCAATAGCGAACCTGCATCTTCGAGTATTTCTACTGTAGTCGATGTTGTGTAGAATGAGTGGTTAAACTCGTTACATTTGGCACTACAGGCAAATAGTCTCGTAACATGTGGCGTTGCGAGCAGGGTAACTGTTCGCTCGTTACATATATATACAATTCTCTTCTGGGAGACGTTAGAAAACAAGCTGCAAGCGCGCCTTGCAGTCACCTCTCTTCCTCTCTATCACTACCACCCCCACCCCCCACATGGTCTGGTGAGCGATGGTTCACTCTAAATGTTTACAATCCGGGTTTTGTTACGAATATTAGGGGCAGATAATTTAGTTTGAAACGATTTTAAACTTAGAGGAGGTAACTAAGAGGAGGCTGCTTTCACGGGGGGGGGGGGGGAATATAGGGTAGGTGTTGGGGGAAAGGGGGGGGGGGGTAGTGTTTTAAAGCAAATATTTTCAGTGGCAGCATTGGTACTGTCGAATTCACAAATTATGAATTACTGAAAAGTAGAAAATAAAACAACTAAATAGCGGCGTATGATACGCCGCGGGTCGGCTCGTATTTTTTAATTTGTCTTGTTTTTAGTTATTGTTTTCCAGGATTTTACATTGCTCCATATTTTGATACCATTATTATGAATATTTTCATTACCATTGTTTTTGTTGTTAATCATTACTATTACTTTCATTATGAACATACAAATGCTGACTTGTAGTTTGTTGGACAAAGGCTATGGAAGTAAACATAAAAAGAAAAACAGGCTGAAATCGGAATTAAGGGCGTTTATGGCGAACAACCAATTGATACGTAATTCTTAATTTTGGTGGAGGGAATTTTTTCCAACACTAGAGTTTAGAACGGAGAAGAAAAGTTATTGTCATTATTAACATCATTAGTAACATTATCTTCAATATCATCATCACTATCATTATAATAATTATTATCATTATTATAATCATTATACTCATCATCATCATGATCATCATCATTGTTTTCATTGTTTTCATTATTATCATTATTATCATTATTATCATTATTATCATTATTATCATTATTATCATTATTATCATTATTATCATTATTATCATTATTATCATTATTATCATTATTATCATTATTAACATCATTATTATTATTATCATTGATATCGTTAGTATTATTTATATCATAACTATATTATCATCATTATTATTATCGTTATTATCACTATCATCATTGTCATCATCATCATTATTTCATTATCATCATTGTCATCATTGTCCATAATAATATTAATACCATTATTAATATCACTATTAATACCACTATATTTCACTATTAAAATTGTCATTATTACCATTATAATCATTATTATCATTATCACCACTACCAGGGCCAGTGTTAATTCCGAGAGATCTTCGTCCAACCCCACACCGCCACACCCACCTCATCAAACCAACCACACATCTACAGACACCCACCCCAGTCACCATGGCGTACGGTGAATGGGACCACGGCCTGTTCGGATGCCTGAGCAACCCTTTTGTCTGCATCATGGCCTACCTTCTCCCGTGCTACGTCTTTGGTCAGCTCGCCTACAAAAACGACCGCTCCTGTCTCAAGTACGGCGTTCTGTTCTTCTGTCCAGTCGTAAACTGTGTTCTGCTGTACAAGTTCCGTATGGCCACTGTGGCGAAGAAGGACATCAAGACGACTTGCCTGCCGGAAGCGCTAAAGGTGGGACTATGTACGTGCTGCGCTATGGTGCAACAGGCCACAGAGGAAATGGAGGACCCGAAGGCTATGGATATGGGCCGCTCCTAGAGGGGGAGACTGGAAGTGTTTCTTTCAGGCATTGCCTCGTGGGTGAAGGACTTCTATCGCTCCCCCCCCCCCCCCCCTTCAGAAATGTAATTTAAATAGAAAACATAAACATATACTTCTACCAGTATCCGTTCCCCTCTACTGGAAAAATTGTGTCCGCTCCCCCTCCCCAAAAGTTTTAACCCTCCCCTTCCCTCCATGAAAGAAACAAACGATACTGATTCATTCAGCCACATAACCATTGTTCATTACTTTCGTACTAGATTTGTCATGCAGAAGTAAAATTGACATAGAATCGCTTTTTTTCTTTAGCTGAGTGCGTTGTAAATTAGTAAATGAATCTAGTAGCAGATGACGCTTAAAGATTGGTAGAAGTCTTAGTATGATTAGATCAGTACACGTTTTGGATCACGGCATTAGAAAGTACTTACAAGCTTCATTTGGATACTAGCACTTAGATTACATTATTCTAAAAGTTGGATCATAGCACTATGATTATATTATTGAAATATTTGGCTCATAGCTCTATGATTATATTATTGAAATATTTGGCTCATAGCTCTATGATTATATTATTGAAATAGTTGGCTCATAGCACTATGATTATATTATTGAAATATTTAGCTCATAGCACTATGATTATATTATTGAAATATTTGGCCCATAACACTTAGCATTATTGTAATACTTGGCTCTTAGTACTAATATATTAGTACTAATATTATATTATTTTAATATTTGGCTCATGGCACTATGATTATATTATTGAAATATTTGGCTCATAGCATGTAACAACATACAGATGCATCTATTTTTTCATGCATTGGCGCATATACTTGAACAACACCCAGGCTTTTATATTGAAACATCACATTGGTACATTTATTTGAACATCATATTGGCACATTTATTTGAAATCACCTTGGCTCTTAAATTGCCGTGGCCAATTTGTTTATCTATTCATTTGAACTTGTAATGTTATCGGCAATAGTAAAATGTTATCTCAAATTAGAATGAGGTTGATCTACAACATTACAAGACAACTTACATCTAAATAACAAGAAGTACTCTAACAATGTTATACATAACAAAGTTGGTTTTTAATACTAGAAATAATCTTAGTGAATTAACCAATTTGACAATTTAGCTCTCTTTGATGTTAAAAAAAAATTGTGTAAGTAGAAAGTAATATTAAAATTTAAAGCTAATATCTTAACACGGACAAGATATTGTGTCATCTAAATCTAATGCATTTTGTAAAAGTTAATTTGTTTTGTTTATAAAATTCTTAATTTTAATTTACATTTTTTTTAACCAGTTGTTTATGGTTTTACAAATGTATCGGGTAAGAAATTAATCAACGTGGAGATCAATCAATTTTTTTTTAAAAGCTGGCAGTATTTATAAGAGATATGTGATTATATATATATTGATTGTGTTGTGTGTGTGTGTATTTTAGTTAGTGAGTGAGTGTGTGTGTGTTTCTGTGTGTGTGTGAGTGAGTGTGTGTGTTAGAGTGTGTGAGTGTATGAGTGTGTGTTTGTCTACATGGGACATCAAATAAAACAGCTCCTAACTTGTAGTTTACCCTCTAATGGACAATATATATTGAAGTAAATCCAGAAAGAAAGAAATGCTAAATTAGAGTCAACGGCCTATATGACGCATGACCAGTTGACGCGTAATACTTAATTGTGTTAGAGGAAATCAAGTTCAATGTTACCATTCAGTACGAAGAAAAAGAGAAAGAAAGATCAGAAGTGATTTAGACATCAAGGTCAGATGTTATATATGGAGGCCTTATGCCCTGACCTTATATAGCAGACTTTATGCCCTGAGCTCGATGTAGGAGACTATGCCCTGACCTTATATAGCAGACTTTATGCCCTGACCTTGATATGGCAGACTTTATGCCCTGACCTTGATATGGCAGACATTATGCCCTGACCTTATATAGCAGACTATGCCCTGACCTTATATAGCAGACTTTATGCCCTGAGCTTAATATAGCAGACTTTAAGCCCTGACCTTATATAGCAGACTTTATGCCCTGACCTTGATATGGCAGACTTTATGCCCTGACCTTGATATGGCAGACATTATGCCCTGACCTTATATAGCAGACTATGCCCTGACCTTATATAGCAGACTTTATGCCCTGAGCTTAATATAGCAGACTTTAAGCCCTGACCTTATATAGCAGACTTTATGCCCTGACCTTGATATGGCAGACATTATGCCCTGAGCTTATATAGCAGACTTTATGCCCTGACCTTGATATGGCAGACATTATGCCCTGACCTTATATAGCAGACTATGCCCTGACCTTATATAGCAGACTTTATGCCCTGAGCTTAATATAGCAGACTTTAAGCCCTGACCTTATATAGCAGACGTTAAGCCCTGACCTTATATAGCAGACTATGCCCTGACCTTATATAGCAGACTTTATGCCCTGACCTTATATGGCAGAATGTTTGCCCTGGCTGTGATGTAAAATCCTTCATGACCCTAGTTAAGTGTGTATATACAAATTGTCATTATATTTTTTTAAATATAAAAAAAATAATGTTTTCTAATATTATATAGTAAGGCCTACATCATATAGAAATCGACATGTTGATGTGAAACAATTTTGCGACGCTGCTCCAAAAACCATTGCGCACTAAAGTGCACTCATGAAAACCGGAAGCTGAATTTACGCACTAAAGTTTTCTGTTAAAATATTTATTTAATCTGCTTTTTTCCCACCAAATTTTAGTTCGACGAAGACCAGCATTGGACAGTGGACCAAGTTCTTTCAGGCAATATTTGTAATACATAAAATATAGAGCTTCATCTAATTAAAAATTAATGACACTAGGTCTTCATTACAACTACAAGATGCACCCTCTTACCAGTGTACAACCTGACGACTGCTGCTGATGTGCTACCAGTGGCGTAGGCAGGGGGGGGGGGTAGGGGGGTCATAACCACCATAGACCCCTCGGTATATATATAAAAAGTATGAAGGGGGTGCAAATCGAAAGTTTGAGGGGGGTGCAAATCGAAAGTTTGAGGGGGGGGGGTGCAAATCGAAAGTTTGAGGGGGGGGGGGTGCAAATCGAAAGTTTGTCCCCGGGTAAAAATTGGAACCCCCCCCCCCCCTTGAGACGATCCTGGCTACGCCACTGTGTGCTACCTTGTACATTCTAAATTATAATTAGATCTAAATATATAATCCATAGCTCAAACTACTATAGTCGATTAGAGATTGTGATGAAGAAATATATACTAACCAAATTAGCTTGCAATTAGGGGACATCGTGGCAGAGTATGGGAGCGTACGAGTTGGATCCCAGTGCAGATAAGGCTTGTTAGCCTTACGAAGATGCCCATGTAATTAAAAAAAAGTAGAGTTCCTTTTTCACACATGACGGTCTATAGGTTAAGTGAAGTAGAGTCCACACGTTTCTGTGACCTCGGCATATGAAGAGATAGTGTGGTCAGCATTATGCACAGACGTCTTTACTTTCCCTAACGTGAGTTAGGTACCCATCAGAGCTGGGTGAACTCAGGGACAGTAGACTTACTTGAACCTAGATACGAACACGAGACTTAAGGGTTAGCAGTCCAGTTCTCTACCACTAGACCACTTCGACCGCCCATTTCATAAGCATGTCGATATTATAAATATACCGTATCTTTTAACTCAACCAAACTAAGTAATAAAGCACTGAGGTTTCCGTTGTAACTTCATTACAACAGGATAACAGCTACGCAGTTTTCAAATAATATTTTTATTATGTGAGTGATGAGTGGGGGGAATGGGGGGGGGGGGGCGGAGGTACTCACAATGCACAAACGTTAATGCACTTTATACCCCCCCCCCCCACATCTACATCCACAACTATAGTCAACATAAACACAATCCTTCCCTCCCCCCCCCACTCACACACAAATGTGAACACATCTTATAATTAAACACAAACTTAGTGTATTTAGTACAAACAGTTTTTTTTTCTTGACAGGTTGACCAGAAAACATTAGGATTCTTACCAGATCAATATTCAGACGATTCAACCAAAAAAAAAACCCACGTATAAACTGTTTTGACTTGCCAATTAATCAACAACCTGCAAGCCTTTTAGTTCTGAACCATCATGTCGAAGGCACAGGAGATCAAATGGCAGCATTCCTTGTTTGATTGCCTAGACAACCCTTACCTTTGTTTCATCGCTCACTGCTGCCCGTGTGTAGTGCTGGGCAATTTGTCAAGAAGACTAGGCGAACCGTGGATTGTGGGCTTCTGCATCGTGTTCGTCCCTATATTCAACTGCGTCGCTTTCGCCATCATGCGAGAAATGCTGATGGACGCTAAGGGGATGCCGAAGAACAGGTGCAAAGAGTGCTGCAGGGTGCTAGTCTGTCCTTTCCTCACCTTAATACAAGAGGCGAATGACGACTTCAAGCCGCCAGAAAATTTAGAAATGGCTCGTACTTAGACGTGTCCTCTGGCGTTGCATACCTGCGGTAAACTCGCTGATCTCTGACTTTTCAAGATATATTTTTTATGAACTTAAATGTTAGAAGCTAGTGCAGTGGCGTAGCGAGGTCGGGTGTCTATATATTTTGCTATTTTTTGCCTTGGTGTCACCCCCCTAAAAGGTGTCACCCGGTGCGGTCCGCCCCCCCCCCCATCGATACGCCACTGAGCTAGTGTATTCAATCATTATACCTTTAGGAGCTGGTATTTACGGAAGCGTTAGCAAAAAAAAAAATATGAATGTTTACATTTACATGGGTACTTATTAACAACAACGAGTTAGTAGATTTTTTAAACATCCGGAACTATTTTAGTTTAAATAATATAAATTAAAGTTTCGTGTAAGTAATTGCCAAGATACTCGAATAAAGTTACCATCAGAAAAAAAAATTAGAAAATATCTGAATACTAACAGCTCCATCACATGGAAAATATGAAATTGTTGAACTTCATAGGCTGTACCTGTTTTTGTTATTATTAATAGGAACATAAACATCATTAGTTTTAATATGCCAACAGGAGGGTTTTTTTAGCTTTAAAAGTAATGTTCACTTAAAGAATGCTAAAATTATAATGTGTACGGATAATGCTTATCAATTTTATTTATAATTTTAATTTAACATCATATTAAAGACATTTGTAATCGGTACGTGTTTTTTATAAGACTTTTTAAATTTATTTTACTATTTTATTTTTTTAACTATTTTTTTTCCAGTAATGTATGTCTAGGTAAATTCAAAGTTCTGCATTTAAATTAACATTTACGTTGATCTGTTGTTTTTATGTTCCATTAATGCTGATTTTAAATAGTAGCTACAGGAATAATTTGGCGATAATCTTTGGGTGGGTATAAATGTCCTAAAGGGGGTTGCACCGGGAGACAACATTTAAGGGGTGACAACAGAAAGAAAAGTCGTACAAATTTTCAAAACAATATCTATATATATAATTCTCTTCTGGGAGACGCTAGAAAACAAGCTGTAAACGCGCTCCCTACCACCCCCACCCCTACATGGTCTGGTGAGCTGCGGTTCACTCTTTATGTTTACAAACAGAGCAGGGTTTAGTGACGACTATTAGGGGCAGATAATTTAGTTTGAAACGATTTTAAACGTAGGGGGGGTAACTAAGTGGAGTTTACTTTAACGGAGGGGGGGGGAAGGAGGGGGGGTTATCGTCTTTAACGAGCTACTTATAGTATTTTAAAGAAATATTTTCAGTGGCAGCGTTGGTAGTGTCGAATTCACAAATTATGAATAACTGAAAAGTAGAAAAAACAACAACTAAATAGATGCGTATGATATGCCGCGGGTCGGCTCGTTCATTATAAAATAACAATTACATTTTAATCACTAGTTGTCTATTTAATTAGATTAAAAACTCGATATTCTTGCATTGTCATCTAAGATGAACCACTGTGCCAAATTTCAGCTCAATCGTACAGTTGGAAGTGGGTTAAATTAAGATGCCAAGATTAGCGCACCCACACACATATTTAGCAAGCTAAATAAAAATTGCAACAAAATATTTGAGGAGGGTGGGGCCAGTGGCGTAGCGAGGTCGGGTGTCACCCGGTGAGGCACTTAATGGTGTCACCCCCCCACCCCCCAGAGGCATAGCGACTTTTCCCGGGGACAAACTTTCATGTTTCGATTTGCACCCCCCCCCCAAGTTTTCGATTTGCACCCCCAACCCCTCAAATTTTTCTCTATATATTTTTACTATTTTTTGCCTTGGTGTCACCCCCCCCCCCCTAAATGGTGTCACCCGGTGCGGTCCGCACCCCCGCCCCCCCCCCTCGCTACGCCTCTGGGTTGGACGACACCCTCGGTTATCGCACAGGGTGACAACCTACCTCGTGAGGCCTATGACTGCTAGTAGATACACAACAGACACTTTGAAATTAATTTTGTCCATACACCGTTTATCAATCGTTAAACATTGATCCTGAGCAACATATACACTGTTAAAAATATACGGTTCGATTTTACAGTTTAAATACAAGTGTCATGTGTTTATATACCTCGACTAATGCAGCAGAGAAATGTGTGGTATTATTAGTAGGATGTAGAGTGGCATAAACTACAAAGGCAGATGTGTGTTGTGATCAGGGGTTTAAATTCTATGAGATCATAGAAAGGGCATAAAAAGTGATGTACTCTCAGGGCATTTAGTCTGTGATGTCACTTATTCTGTGATGTCGTTGTCAGGGCATAAGTCTTATGCCACTGAAAGGGCATAATTTTTGTGATGTCACTGTCAGGGCATAAAATCTTTGATGTCTCTAATAGGGCATAATATTTGTGATGTTACTATCAGGACACAAAGTGATGTCATTGCCATGTAACAAAATCTAAGTTTTCTCTGTCAGGTCATAATGTCTGTTAAAGCGTTATGTTAGTAACGTCCCTTTAGGATATAAATATGTAATTGTAATGTCACTGACTATTTATGAGTTCTTGTATGTCAATGTCAGGACATAATGTCTGTGTAAAGTTGCTACTATGGCATAATGTGTGTTTGAATTTGCAACTATGACATAATGTCTGTGTGAAGCTACTTACAAGGCATAATGTCTGTGTAGTTGCTAGTATGGCATAATGTCAGTGAAGTTGCTACAATGACATAAAGTCTGTGTTAAGCTGCTACTATTGCATCTTGTCTGTGAAGTTACTACTATGGCATAATATCTGCGAAGTTGCTACTATGGCATAATGTTTGTGAAGTTGCTACTATGGCATAATGTTTGTGAAGCTGCTACTATTGCATAATGTCTGTAAAGTTGCTAACATGGCATAATGTCTGTGTGAATTTACTACTATGGCATAATGTCTGTGAAGTTGCTACTATGGCATAATGTCTGTGAAGTTGCTACTATTGCATAATACTTTCTCGTATATACGAAGTATAGAGAAAGTCTTGTAATCGTGCAAAAAAAAGTTGCTAACATGGCATAATGTCTGTGAAGTTGCTACTATAGCATAATGTATTTGTGAAGTTGCTACTATTGCATAATTTCTGTGAAGTTGCTACTATGGTATAATATCTGTGACGCTGCTAATATGGCATAATTTCTGTGAAGTTGCTACTATGGCATAATGTCTGTGTGTAGTTGGTGCTATGGCGGTAGACAAGTCCCCCATCTCAGAGTTTCTTCCAGGCATCTCTTCGGGGGGGGCCTCGCCCCCCCCCCCCGAACATTTTTTCCCGTCCCCCCGAACGAAATGAAATTTATATAATTTATCTAGAAAATATATACTTTTAACAGTGTCCGCCCCCCCGAAGAAAGTTTACTGCCCCCCCCCCCCCCGAAGATTTCAAGTGCCCCCCTGAAGAAAAACGTCTGGAAGAAACACTGCCATCTTCTCGCGAGAGGTTCTAGAACGAAAGCTTAGGCTATATTATGTACTGAATACCTTAAATTCAATTCAGTAAGCAATCTACGTATTTCTTTTTCATTTTGTAATATTTTTTCTTAATTATTTTTTATATCATTGCTATTTAAAGCACTTATATTTTTGATCCCTTAATTGGCAGTTATTTGGTGCGCAATATGATTTTTAAAATTCTACAGAGGGTTCACGCCTTTTTTTTAAGGATATTTTTTTTTCGTTGATTATTTAATAATTAAATGGAAATCATCTTATTTTATTTTTAGTGTATAGGCCTACTATTTAAACGCTTAATATTACAAACCTTTTTTTTTTTAATTAATTCGGTTCCCCTTACTGTAATACGTTTTAAGGAAATAAAAAATAAAATTAACATTCAATATTATGTTCTTTAAACATCGTTAGTGTATTCATAAAAATATACATAAATATATATAAATATCATGATAAATGTTTTTATTAAAAAATGTATAGGCCTACTTCTTTTCTTATCTATATATATAATTCTCTTCTTCGAGCCGTTAGAAAACAAGCTGCAAACGCTCTCCCTACCTCCCCACCCTACATGGTTTTAGTGAGCTGTGTTCACTCTAAATGTTTACAAGCAGAGCCAACGATTTTAAACGTAGGGGTGGGGTGGAGGAGGGGGAGGGAAGGAAGGGGGGGGGGGGTTATGGTCCTTAACGAGCTACTTATAGTGTTTTAAAGAAATATTTTCAGTGTCAGCGTTGGTACTGTCGAATTCACAAATTATGAATTATTGAAAATTAGAAACAACTAAATAGCGGCGTATGTTATGCCGCGGGCCGGCTCGTGCTAAATATTCGACGTGTTGGTGCGCAAAGTTTTCTTGTCATCATTCCAAGAACCATTCTGCACATCTTTTGGTACTACTGAACACCGGATGTTTTATTTACACGGTTACCTTTCCCATAGACAACAGGGAGAGTGTTTTCAGAGATCTTGCAAGCGAATTTTGGTAAGATATAAAACATTGGTTAAGAATTACAATGTTTAAAGACCGAGCGTCAGCGATGTTTTGATTAAAAGGTAGTCTAGGTCTAGATCTATATTTGAACTAGTATTCGCTTCCTTAAAATAAAATAAAGAAAGATTTTTTAAAATGTAACTGGCTTTCATTGTTGCTAGTGTGGAATCGTGCGACTAGAATGATATATCATGATAATATTTGTCCCACCTCTACATCGGGGTCAGAGTTTCTTCCAGGCATCTCTTCGGGGGGGGGGGGGGGGGGGGGCTAGGCGCCCCCCCGAAAAATTTTTACCGCCCCCCCCCCCCCGAACGAAATGAAATTTATATAATTTATATAGAAAATATATACTTTTAACAGTGTCCGCCCCCCGAAGAAAGTCTACCGCCCCCCCCCCCCCCGAAAATTTCAAGTGCCCCCCGGAGAAAAAAGTCTGGAAGAAACACTGATCGGGGTTAATACGATTTTAATGGCTTTGATTATTTGATGGGGGAGGGGGTGGGGGTTAAACTACTACAGAGCTATATTTTGCAGTTATTTTCCCACTCTGTTGAGTGAATAAAATTTAAGGACTACATAACGGAAGCCTAATAGATTGGCCAATTTTCAGATTAAGACCATTTTTGTATAGCCGGATAGGAGGGTGAGGGGGGGGGGGGGGAAGCACAGTCATGTACTGTATAAACTACACTAGTTTGTAAAGGGGCGAAACCCTAAACGGACCCAATGCCGTCACATAAACTTAATTTAAAGTTAACCATTTTGATTTGTTTTAAAATTATTAAGTTCTTGAGTCCACCCAGCTCTGATGGGTACCTGGCTTACGTTAGTGAAAGTAAAGGCGGCTGGACATAGTGCTGACCACATTTTCCCTTTATATACCGAGGCCACAGGTGAACTCTACTTCACTTGCCCCATGGTCAGGTTCGAAAAGGGAACTTTACTATCCACCTACTGCTTCAGATTTGACTGCCTTCGACCTTCGTCGGCTGTAACCCAGCTCTCGAGTATAAAAACCTGTTGTATTTGAGCATGTACTAAAGAAAAACACAACTACGAAACTTGACAATTTTAGTTTGTTCTTATCTATAGGGTTTAAGGGAAACTACTCCACTCTGTACTATAAAGAATTATATTTTCCGACTTATTTAAAGGTCTACGGAACAGTAAAGGGAGAGCATTGTCATCAATACTTCATGTATAAAAAAGCAAAAATGATACACTCTATATGTTAGAAGGTTTATTGCTGGAGTATGTTGCATAGTCATGCCCACACAACACCCACATACATACACATGCACATGCACATGCTCATGCACATGCACATGCACATGCACATACACATACACATGCACATGCACATACACACACACTTACACATACACATAAATATAAACATACACATACCCATACCCATACCCATACTCATATAATTACACATGCACATGCACGTGCACATGCACATGCACGTACACATACACGTACCCGTACACGTACACGTACACGTACCCGTACCCATACGCATACGCATACGCATACGCATACCCATTCGCATACGCATACGCATACACATACACATACACGTACACATAGACGCCCTCACAAACACACACATTCATGAGGCGCCATACTGATTATTTCCTTCAAGCACAGTAAGGGCTCGCTACGCCTATGCCTAAGTCACTCACTTGAGCACAGAGGCGTAGCTAGGTGGGGGGCAGTTGGGGTGGCCGACCCTTGCGCCGATCCTAGGGTGTGCCAACGGGGAAAAAAAAGTCAAAAACACATCTGAGATATTTTACATAGTTTTACATACGGATTTTACTGTTTTCTCCATTCATTGCTGTGGCACCAAAATAAAATCGTGGGGGGGGGGGGGGCGCAAAACTGATGGTTCGCACCGGATTTGATATCTACGCCTCTGAGCACAACTTACATTTTAGTAAACTCAAGTATAATATAGTATATTATACATCAATGTTAGTAATTTGTTTTTCTTCAGGTCTGACTAGAACATCTTAGAACTCTTACCAAGTTGCCAGCTCAATTTTCAGACCATTCGACCAAAATAAATTCTCAGAACCGCTGAATTTGTTTGACAACAATTGCAAGCCTTTAACCATCATGTCAGTGCCGGATTCAAACTATTGGCAGCATCACTTTTTTGGTTGCCTAGGAAACCCGTGCCTCTGTTTATGTGCCCTCTGGTGCCCGTGCATTCTTTTCGGCCAGAATGCCGAGAAAGTTGGCAAATCGGGCCTGTTGTATTGCTGCTCGTTTGTGTGTTACCCGCTGAACATCTACCTTTTGTGGCTCGTGCGAAAGGAGATGTTGAAAAGGCAAGGAATTGCTTTCAATATTACCGAGGAGTTCTGTAAACTTCTCTGCTGCACCCCCTGCGCGCTTGTGCAAGAGGCGAGGGAGGAGCTGAAAGAACCAACACAGCAGGAAATGAAACGCTATTAGAAGTGCTTTCTGGCGTAGGGATGGGGTAGAAGGGGGGGGGGGGGGGGGCTACCTCTGATGTATCCATTGGTTAGCTAATTTTTTATTACTGGCTATACTTGTTAATCAACATGAGTAATGGTTTATTACAATTTTTGTATGAGCTGTGTTAGAATTAAGGGAGGCAACACTATTAGCGTCTAAACGCCACTCCGCGCAGGTTGTAGATGTCTGGATTATCTACCCTATTATGAACAACAACTCCCCCTTTTAAATTTGCAGTAGCTTCCCCTGTTCTATTCCCAGTCAAATTGTGAGTTTTCATTAAAAATTATGTGAATTTTATCCCAGTACATCAGTTCTCAAGAACAAGAAAAAAAAAATACAATGTTGACATTTCTAGAGTAGTTTTTTTTAAATATTATTGATCTGAGGTTGTTCTTTTCCCGGTAAACATCTAAAATTATCAGTCCAATATATGATTAATAATAAAGAAGTATGAATGTTTTCATTACTACTGTTATTTCTTTTTTTTTACTAATATCATCATGATGATGATAAAAAAAAAATTATGTGTTTTAATGTGCCAACAGTTTTTCTTTTACTGGCACAGTCTAGTAATGAATTTTTTAACATTGATTTAACCGTATAGGCCTTCTGTATTTTAAATTATAATGTATACAAAAATATAGATAGTATTTTTTAAAGAGCAATCATAATTGTGAAATGTGTTGGCAATATTCTTTGGTTACCTTTTAAATTTAGTTTTGTTTCTGTTGAGCGGATGTCTGCTATTATATTTCAACCTTTGCTGTGTGTCAACGTTTTGTGCAGCTCTAATTTTAAATGTTGTTGCTTACACAGTCAGATCGATTGCAGTGGCGTAGCGAGGTCGGGTGTCACCCGGTGCGGCATTTAATGGTGTCACCCCCCCCCCCCCAGAGGCGTAGCGACTCTTCCCGGGGACAAACTTTAAATTTTCGATTTGCACCCCCCCCCCCCTCGAACTTTCGATTTGCACCTCCCCTCGATCTTTCGATTTGCACCCTCTCGAACTTTCGATTTGCAACCTCCCCCCCCCCCCTCAAACTTTCGATTTGCACCCACCCCCCTCAAATTTTTCTCTATATATTTTACTATTTTTTGCCTTGGTGTCACCGCCCTAAATGGTGTCACACGGTGCAGTCGCCCCTCCTCCCATCGCCCCCCCCCCCTTCCCCTCGCTACGCCTCTGATCGAGTGTGTGAATAGATGGGACAGATATAGGGCATGTTTATAAATATGTATTTAGCTTTAGCTAGAATTTTATGTTACAGGGATATCTTGGGAGACGGCAAAATTAATAGCCGAGGATCGGATAAAATGGTGGGGGCCCTATGTTCCACAAGGAGCAAAGAGGACTAAGTCAAGTCAAGTCTATGTTACTCTCGAGATCCGCCTAAAGCTATACAAATAAACATTATCATTTGGGTATATTCAATTTTGCCCTCTCCCACCCAACTACTAATCACGCATTGATCCGCCTATGGATGTCATCGAATATTATTTCGGTGAAGTGAGGGTTAGCGAGCAAAGCGTTGTCATTTAGTTCTAGCTCAACTAGCTGGCATACCAGCTTGCACATTAATTAATGATCAGAGTTTCTTCCAGGTATCTCTTCGGGGGGGGGGGGGGGGGGGGGGGGAGGCGGGGCGGGAAGTCAACCCCCCCCCGTACAAAATGGAATTTATATTGGAAATATATTCATTTAACAGTATCCGCCCCCCCCCCCTCCTCTTTCCCCTCGAAAATTTAAAGTGCCCCACCCCCCCCCCCCCCCCCACCCCCACCAAGTCTATAAAGAACACTGTCAATGATTCCTATTACTCTTTTTTTTCAAATACCACACATAGTCTTTTAAAACGTGATTAACACACACCAGTGGCGTAGCCAGGATCGTCTCAAGGGGGGGGGTTCCAATTTTTACTCGGGGAAAACTTTCGATTTACACCCCCCCCCTCTCAAACTTTCGATTTGCACCCCCCCCCCCCTCAAACTTACGATTTGCACCCCCTCATACTTTATATATATATATATATACCGAGGGGTCTATGGGGGGGGGGTTATGACCCCCCCTAACCCCCCCCCCCCCCCCTGCCTCCGCCACTGACACACACGGATCCCAACAGCTCAAGTATATTTTTTTTTTTAATTTCGAACGGAATTATTTTATAGTTGTAAAAGTATTTTAAAATAATGGCGGTCCCTGTGAAAGATGAAGTAGAGTTCACCTTTTGGTCGTTACTTTCTTTAACGGAAGCTTGGTACCCATCAGAGCTGAGTCGACGCTGAGACATCTTATGGTTCAGATAAGGGATTCAAGTTCGAGACTTCGAGTTTAAAGTCAGGTGCTCTGTCTTACGATCGCTAAAATATTGACCTGTTTGAATATAAATGAAGGGTGTAGGGATGGTAAGGGCATAATGTTTGGGCATAGATTCTAGTATTTTTTTTTACTGCTTTCTGACTAAAGCAAACACAGCCTTAAGAGTGATTAAAGCTCACCAGTTTTTGTGTTATTGTAAACACAAAAGTTTAAAAAATTGTGTTTTTTAATTGACTTTCAAAATTTGTCATCTATTTAAACATGTTTATTTTTAAACAGAATTAAAATGTATGCGAAGAGTTATTAGAATGAGATCGTATTACGGGGATGATGATAATAAGGTTATAAATTAGTATTGATTAATTGACCGTGTAATATCTGTGCAATGTAGCCCAGATAATAAATCAAGGTTGTGTGCTATTGATTTTAAAATATCCCTACTGGGGTGGTGTGTTGTGTTGTTGTGCACTAGGGTTGTGTATTGTGTTGTGGTGTACTATGATGGTGTGTTGAGTAATATGGTGGGTGATGTGTTGTGGTGTACTAGGATGGTGTGTTGTGTTGTGTACTAGGGTGGTGTGTTGTGTTGTTATGAAAAGGGTGTGGTGTTGTGTTGTACTATGATGGTGTGTTGAGTAATATGGTAATGCGTTGTGTTGTTGTGTACTAGGGTGGTGTATTGTGCTGTTGTGTACTAGTGTGGTGTATTGTTGTGTACTAGGGTGGTGTGTTGTGTACTAGGGTGGTGTGTTGTGTTGTTATGTACTAGGATGGTGTGTTGTTGTGTACTAGTGTGGTGTGTTGTTGTATACTAGGATGGTGTGTTGTGTTGTTGTCTACTAGTGTGGTGTGTTGTGTACTAGGATGGTGTGTTGTGTACTAGTGTGGTGTGTTGTATTGTGTTGTTATGTACTAGGATGGTGTGTTGTGTACTAGTGTGGTGTGTTGTATTGTGTTGTTATGTACTAGGATGGTGTGTTGTCTACTAGGGTGTTGTGTTGTGTACTAGGGTGGTGTGTTGTGTTGTTGTGTACTAGTGTGGTGTGTTGTGTTGTTGTGTACTAGTGTGGTGTGTTGTGTACTAGTGTGGTGTGTTGTGTACTAGTGTGGTGTGTTGTGTTGTTGTGTACAAGTGTGGTGTGTTGTGTTGTTGTGTACTAGTGTGGTGTGTTGTGTTGTTGTGTACTAGTGTGGTGTGTTGTGTTGTTGTGTACTATTGTTGTGTGTTGTGTACTAGTGTGGTGTGTTGTGTACTAGTGTGGTGTGTTGTTGTATACTAGGATGGTGTGTTGTGTTGTTGTCTACTAGTGTGGTGTGTTGTTGTGTACTAGGGTGGTGTGTTGTGTACTAGGGTGGTGTGTTGTGCTGTTTTGTACTAGGATGGTGTGATGTGTTGTTGCGTACTAGGATGGTGGATTAGTAAGAACATTGTTCATTTTGTGTAGTTAGGGTGATGTACGCGTAAAGTAAGCACGGGGTATTCTGAACTAATATAAAAAAGTGAGAACAGCAGAAGATGAGACGACCGCCGGGTTTAAGTGAGCTGCCCAAAACCGAGTCCGATGGAGAGGTGTGTCTGCAGCCGTTTGTTTACCTGATGCCATAGAGCAGGGGTCTCCAAACTACGGCCCGCGGAGATCTTTTTGTCCAAGGAAAAATCGTTTGTTGGTGATGGCTGAGGAACTTAGCCCAGAAAAATCAAAGACATGCCTAGAAGAAACTGGCCCCCGAATTGAAATTTGATAGTTAATGCGGCCCTCGGATTGAAAAGTTTGGAGACCCCTGCCATAGAGGAATAAGTCAAGTAACATGAAGTAAATTTTCAGAAAAATAAGGCGTACATTTATATCGGATTAGTATTGGAGACTGGACGGAGTGGTCTAGCGGTAGAGAACTGGACTGCTAACCCGTAAGTGTCGAGTTCGAATCCGGATTCAAGTCAGTAGACCGTCCCTGAGTCCACCCAACTCTAATGGGTACCCAACTCGTTAGGGAAAGTAAAGGCGGCTGGGCATAGTGCTGACCACACTATCTCTTCATAAGCCGAGGTCACAGAAACAAGTGAAGTCTATTTCACTTGCCATATAGACCGTAAGGTTTGGAAAGGGAACTTTTACTTTTAGTATGGGAGGCGGTGGTATGTTTGTGGGTGGAGATGGGGGAGGTACAACACCCACAACCTATGTTAAGCTATAGGCGATGGCGAATCTACGCCCGAGTGGCGTACATTCCTTTACGTTGTTCAAATTGTTATAACATCTACATACATATTAACATTAATTGAATAGTTAAACCCTTTGTTGAATTGGTAGAGGTCATCTCGCTGATTGAAACTTCAATAAAACCCGCAGCAAAGGCTGGCAACAGTCCTACGACACTATCCCTTCATATACCGTGGTCGCTGAAAAAAAGGTGAACTCTACTTCATCTGCTCCGTGGACTGATAGGTTCGAAATGCACTTTTATTTATTTCTATCTGTATGTTATGCATTAACTTTTATAAATTACACAGGGTCTATATAAGTTCACCGCCCCCCCCCCCCCCATGACAACCCTGGGCAAGCTATCAAGTAAATGAGAGTGTGAGATTCCGAGTCCATCTGTTCTATGATTTCCATGTTCATTTAATCATCTTGAGAATAACAACAATACTTGTTTGCTTTGAATTGTTTTCAAAACATTACAAGAAACAATTATTACAGACAGAAAAGGCAAAACTCGATTTTTTTTTAAATTGAAAAACATTTTTTTAATGAACTAATTAGATTCTTTTTATGATTAATCAGTTTCTGTTGAGTGATGTTTTGCTAATTAGTGAAAATAGAGCATTAGAGTGGTCTTGTGGGAATGTCGATCAACCATGATTGACTAGACGATTAATTAAGGTTCCTTGATTGACAATTTAATGAGCTATTCAAATTAAATATCTTTTTTTTTAAATTGATTTTTCTGTTAATTTACCACAACAGTATTTTTTTAAATTTAATTTTTTATTGAAATTTTTTTTTTTAAGTGTGTTGTAGGCCTAGAGAAGAGTTGATGATAACTTTTATCTTGTTTTAAATAATAAAGGTGGCTAAATGAGAGTGTATTCTATCAAGATGGGTAATAGAACATTGTTAACATAGTCGATTAGACTTAATCATGACACACTCAAACATAGTTGGTTTGTCTCAATTTAGCTAGGCTAAATAATGACACACTCAAACATAGTTGGTTTGTCCCAATTTAGCCAGGCTAAATCATGACACACTCAAACATAGTTGGTTTGTCCCAATTTAGCCAGGCTAAATCATGACACACTCAAACATAGCTGGTTTGTCCCAATTTAGCCAGGCTAAATCATGACACACTCAAACATAGTTGGTTTGTCCCAATTTAGCCAGGCTAAATCATGACACACTCAAACATAGCTGGTTTGTCCCAATTTAGCCAGGCTAAATCATGACACACTCAAACATAGCTGGTTTGTCCCAATTTAGCTAGGCTAAATCATGACACACTAAAACATAGCTAGTTTGTCCCAATTTAGCTAGGCTAAATAATGACACACTCAAACATAGATGGTTTGTCCCAATTTAGCTAGGCTAAATAATGACACACTAAAACATAGCTAGTTTGTCCCAATTTAGCTAGGCTAAATCATGACACACTCAAACATAGTTGGTTTGTCCCAATTTAAAAAGTAAAGTATCCTTTCAAACCTAGGCATATAAAAAGATAGTGTGGTTAACACTATGCCTAGCTGCCTTTACTTTCCCTAATGTGAGTTAGGTACGCATCAGAGTTGGGTGGACTCAGGGACGGTCTTCTGACTTGAACCCGGTTTCGAACTCGAGACTTACAGGTTAGCAGTCCAGCTCTCTACCGCTAGACCACTCCGTCCCACTGTCCCAATTTAGCATCTGCCCTAAAAGACGATGACAATAAAACTACAACAATGTCCTGTTGATGGAGAAGAGTGGGGTCATCAAAATTCAGCCCCACTAAAGGTCTGCCCTAATTAACCAGTGTCATGATGAAGGGGAATCGACTATGGCAAGAATCCAATATTCGAACAAAATTTGAAAACATTTTACAAGAAACATAAACATGAGTAGACAACATAGATAAAATAAGTAAACCAGTTTATAATTATCAAACATTTATATAGGCACAGAGTTATTAAATGTTTAGTGTATACAAGTGTAAAAATCAATTCATAGTGTGTTGAATCTAAGGATTGTATGCTCTTCCACTTATAGGGGAGGCTACTATACTATAACCTTTGTTCATAAAGACATTTTTTATAAAAGTACTTAATTATAACCAATCTAGGTTTTAGAATTCTAAAGCAATTTAAATATTGCCTATATTTTTCCTTATTCTACATTAAGGCAAAATATTTTTTTATTAGTGGCTGTTATTCCAGGAATTGAACACATTTAAAAAATATATTTGGTTTTAAAATTAAAGTTTGTATAAGGAACACTGTAAAAAATGAAACTCCTGTTGAAATAGGTTCAGTAAATAAGCCTACAGATTAGCAGCAGAAAATGTAAATAATTGGAATAAGGTAAACAGTAAATATATAATATTATTGATTTCTTAAATGTAACAAAAATATACGAGTTAATTAGATACATTTCATGCTGTACTTGAAGGTACATTAATGTGTTAAACTGGGTACTTGAAGGTACAATAAAAAAAGTGTCAGACATACTTTTAGACCTCATATTCTATACATAAAGTATAAAGTTAGCTTCATTTTTTTAAAAATAATATGAAAAAAAACATATCTTTAAAAACATGCTAAGTATACAAAGCTAAAGAATAAACACTTTCAAACAACTTTGAAACAAAATATTACCCTTGTTGTAGGGCATATAGAATTTTACATACAAGATTTATGAAATAATTATACCTATTAAAAAATGTGAAGACAATTTATTAATGGTTACATAGTTATATTCATAAAACATTTATGTAATTAATGAAAAATTACAATTAGAAAGTAATACTTTTTAATACATTTAACAACAAGCTGGTTCTAATTGGATTAGTAGCAAGGGTGGTTATCTTTTAACTTTGTTTTATCTTATGTGAGCCCTAAGTAAAGTCAAGTTGAGCTTCCAAAAGCTTTAAGAAACCCAGGGATATGAAGGAATCAAAATAGTGGAGTAGGTTTTATGTGGTTTAAGGTTATAAAATAGGAAATCTAGTGAAATGAAAATGACAAATGCATATCTCTTTAAAGGATGATTAAAAGAAGAAATGTTTTGTTGATTTTTTGTATCTACCATAAACAGGATTGCTTTAGGATCTCAATAAGATATTGAAAAAAAAAAGAATGGTAAATTATTTTAAATAATAAACAGCAGCTTCTAAAGAGGATTCAAACCATAGGTTAACTGAACAGAAAACCTTATAAGGGGAGGGAATGCAGTGGAGAGGTAATTATTGTAAAAACTAGCAATGTTGAGTAGTAGTTCACAACAAATAATGTGTTGAGAAATCTTAATCTAATAAAATTTGAAGACTTTAAGATTACACCAATTTCATTAACACTACAAGCCCACATATTTAAATCTATATATCAATAAAAATGTTAATTGATTAAAAAAAATGATTATGAAAAACATGCATTGTACATAAAAACATTAAAGTTGGAAAAGCAAGTCAATAGTAATTACATTTTAAAATAAAGAATTTTAAAACGATTTCTAGTTGAAATACTAAAAATAGTTCCAATTATAAAAATAATTATTCTCTAGCCATTGATTGCCCTCCAGGAACTTGTACTTCCTGAGCCTCCTGCACCAAAGCGCACAGGGAACAACAACATATCAGTAGCAAGTCATTGAAGGTGGAACCGGGTATTCCCCTCTGCTCCCGGATTTTCCCGCGGATCTTGATAGCAGAGATCAAGTTGACGATGGGGATGAGGTAGAAGATGCCACACTTGCAGCAGGATTCCCCAATGGCCTCGGCGTTCTTGCCGAAGGTGTAGCAGGGGACGAAGTAGGAAATGATGCACAGGCCAAAGTTGTCGAAGCAGCCGAATAAACCATGTTGCCAGTCGCCTGACATTCTTGATAAGCGGGGTGATGCGGATGTAGAGATGGATTGAAGGATGAGATAAGATAACTAATCTGGTCAGGCCTCAACTGACTATCACATCCAGCAAGATATTTGTTGTTAGGCTGATCTCAACACCTATGAAGTATAAAAGATGTAAAAGTTAATAAAGTATTATCAAGAATAATTTTTAAGTACACCTACTCTTATAGTTCAGCTGATCATACCCCCTCATCCCTTAACTCCATGTTTGAAAAGAATTGATAATACTATAAAGGGGTAACCATTAAAGTATGTGATATTTTAATTTACTTTTGTGCTGCTGAATTACTCCAACTATTTAGCAATATTAAAAATGATATTTTGTTTTTAAATAAGATTATTTTAATTATCAATCCTTTTCTATAAATCTACAGAGAAATCATTTTTTTATGGTTTAAAAAAACATGCATTTATAAGTACATTATAAATATGTTTAAATATATATATATATATATATATATATATATATATATATATATATATATATATATATATATATATATATATATATATATATATATATATATATATATATATATATATATATATATATATATATATATATATATATACATATGATTTAAACATTTAGTATCATTCTACTATATATACATATCCACATATATTTCTATTATATATAAATAATAATTGTGTGGATGTGGGGAGGGGTTAAACATCTGTTAACTGCCTATAATGGAGTGTACATTTTCTGAGCTAAGCGATGAGAACTATATGCGAAAGCAAGAGAGAGAGAGAGAGAGATTACAGTGCTGAATACAATATGTACAAAAGACACAAAAAAAACCAACAGAACACGAGCTGGTAAAAAAAGAAAACTTAAAGTAAATCCCTGAAAGGAATATGAGAAAGAGAGTGAGAGAGAGAGAGTTAGACATGACATGAACAGTAGATGGCCCTTTAATTTATTAACGAAATCATGACATAACAAACAGGGATGAATCAAGCAACACAACAGGACAACAAAGCCTGGTCTCAATCTGGCATGGCGGCACACAATGGAAACGGCTTGACATGTTTATGAGTGAATGCCGGGGGGGGGGGGGGGAAGGGGAGAGAGTTTCATGTCATACAGAGCCCAGCTATTTATTTTCCCAGTATGTTGTCTGTCATTACAGAACAGAGAGTACCAGAATGAGATTTAGAATAAATCAATTGGCAATATATAAAAGGAGTTAAATGGTTGGGAATAGTTAATAAAGCTTTTTGTTAAACCATTTAACTACCAACAGGACATATTAATATTGACACACTTCTGTAAAGATGGCATAAGTGTGTTTACAAATAAATTACCTAAAGCTATCTGTGGTGTGAGGATATTGGTATATAATTACTGTTTGTATAGTCATGCATGCACATGGGTCGTCTTTCTACAGGGGTGTCTGATGGATTTCTCCAATATGGATTTTACAACAATTAACAGTTTAAAGATCTATAATTTTTTTTTATGTACAAATCAATTTACTCCTAATCAAAACACTATTGTTTTCTACTCTACTGTCCCAAACACTACTTCTGCTATCTCAGTATCTGTCTATCATTTTCTATTACTTAACAAATGATGTAATTATTGTAATAAAATTTACTGGAATGATAATGATTCAATCAAACAATTGTAGATCTAGATTGTTGTGTTACATTTAAATTAAATTGTTAAATTTCCAGAATTTAGGATTGTAAATAAAATATCCTAGATCAATAATACACATAGAGAGCTAGAAATCTAGTAGATCTACTTTCGATTTCCCATGAATACTTAATACTAAAATCTAGGTAGTTGAACACATTTAATTTATTATTTAGAATCTAGAGATCTAGTTACTAGTTACTAGTCAGTACTAGATCTAGACTAGTAGATTAGGTCACTTTACTAGCTATAAGTACTATTAGCAGGAACCACAGTAACACGTTAATTTAAGTCGGATGAAAATTAAAGTTGTCTTTACACGTTTACAAGAGATCTAGGCCTAATAAACTAATATAAATTCTAAATCTAGACCTAGAATTAGAATCTAGATCTAGATCTAGATCTAGATCTAGATTCTATTTTAAACGGAAGTGCCGGTATCAGGGAGTATATTATTATTCTTATTGAACAGGGAGCGTTTATTATTTACACTTTTATACTTTGGTAACAACGATTATCGTTACATCGCCGTGTGATATCTAAGTCTAAGGTTTCCGTACTAAAGAAATAACCTTGATAAATATTAAAATATTTAATAGTTATAACAAAGTTAGTGTTTCAGAAAAAAAATTAAGAGAGATTATAAAATCGTAACAAAAAAAAAAAAGAACAAGTGTAACTTTACGCTTATAAAAAGGAAGAGAATAGACCCGATTATAAACTCAATAAAGAAACTAAGTAGTCTTCCACATGTAACATCAGGCGTTCTTACTAATATAGACACCCACAGTCCCCCTCTGTCATGTTAATACGATTTCTAACAAATACGAATAAAGATTACCTTCCCTAACGTGAGACAGGTACCCTTCAGAGCTGAGTGGACTCAAGAACGCCTTACCAACTCTAAACCCACATTCGAACTCGAGACTTTTGGATTAACAGTCACAAGCTCTACCGTTTTACCAACCCCCCCCCCCTTCTCTCCAGACGATGGAATCGCTAATTAGAATAGAAATTTAGCCTTATATTTAAGCTTTAACTTTAAGCCAGTATGAGAATCCCTGTAAGGATACAGTATTGATCTTGCCGGTCCAGGGAGACTTTTTATGACTTGGACTGGGAGTTATTTTTGGCCAACAAAAGATAGGACAGTGGCATTCAGTAGAACAGATGGATATTAATAGAACATATTGTTATCCGACTGTGTTTTATGTTGGTGAACATATACACGCATACAACAAATATTTAAGAATGTAATTCATACTAAACGTACTGGTCTGTTGCAGACTTTAGCCACGCACTGAGTACACATTTTGTTCCGGTTTTTTAACTCACCATTCCGCATCTTATAACTGTGTAGTTCAGCATTCCCCATCTTAGGGGCGTGTGTATCTCACCATTACCCATCTTAGGAATGTGTAGCTCACCATTCCCCATCTTAGGCGTGTAGCTCACCATTCCCCATCTTAGGAATGTGTAGCTCACCATTCCCCATCTTAGGCGTGTAGCTCACCAGTCCCCATCTTAGTAGTATAGCTCACCATTCCCCATCTTAGGCGTGTAGCTCACCATTCCCCATCTTAGTAGTGTAGCTCACCATTCCCCATCTTAGGCGTGTAGCTCATCATTCCCCATCTTAGGCGTGTAGCTCACCATTCCCCATCTTAGTAGTGTAGCTCACCATTCCCCATCTTGGTCGTGTAGCTCACCATTCCCCATCTTAGGAATGTGTAGCTCACCATTCCCCATCTTAGAAATGTGTAGCTCACCATTCCCCATCTTAGTCGTGTAGCTCACCATTCCCCATCTTAGTAATGTGTAGCTCACCATTCCCCATCTTAGGAATGTGTAGCTCACCATTCCCCATCTTAGGCGTATAGCTCACCATTCCCCATCTTAGGCGTGTAGCTCACCATTCCCCATCTTAGGTGTCACCTCCCCATTCCCCATCTTAGTAATGTGTAGCTCACCATTCCCCATATTGTGGTCAAGCATAAACGACTTAACGTATTCGAAAAACGATTATTTTCTCCCTCTACCCACTTCGTCACAAAAAGCCAGACATACTCCTGTAAAGTGACCTCACACCTCAGAAAGTTTAGTCTTCTCTTTAAAACGATTTTTTTCTTAAATATTTACTAAACGCGGTCAACATACAATAATAATCGATGTTTTAACCGCAATTTTCAAACAGTCGATTTTTTTTTCTTCTAATGTAAAAAAAGTGTGTCGTCATACAACCCCCACCCCTTTCCCCTGGTTTAAGATTGAACCACTGTAAAAATGTATCCTTTTATGGCTACGGCCATTATTCACCCCCCCCCCCCCCCCTCCCAAACCCATGGCACATGCTAACGTGCGAGCTAACCCTGGCTACAATTCACCACGTCAATAATATGCTTAAACTTGCTATCAAACTGCTGATCACTAAAAAAAAACTCCAGTAACTGTACCGAAGTAACCTGTAGCCTACAGCGGACGGCAACATATTGCTGGAGAATTAATTAAATTAAAAAAAAATCTATAACGAACCTAAAATATTAAAATTAATTTCACCGCGTTCTGTTTCTCCTTCTCTCATCTGCCACAGCCCATTGTAATGCGCTGCCACATGTTACCACACAAAAATAGTTCGCATTTCGAAACACTGAAGCGGCAATAAGTCCCGTTTAACAATGTCTAAAACGATAAGGCTTGGTTTTTTGTTTTGTGGTTTTTTGTTAAGGGCAGTTAGGATCAGTGGTTTAACAAGGCTAATCGCATCACATTACACAACCAAAAAGAAAGATTGTTATGTTAAAAGGTTAACTTTTTCAATGTTGGTTTCAAAGTGGTCGAGTCGGTAAAGCTCATGGTTGATAATAGAGATAAGAGTCCCGAGTTCGAACCCCCGGGAGAGAGAGAAAACTCCAAGATCAAACATCTGATGCTAACACTGAATAGATGGGCGATTTTGTTTTCCTAGTAACGGTCCAAGGCCATTAAATAAAATATTTTCAAAATGTACAAATCAGAAATAAACAATGTAGCATTTTATTTTGATATACAAACCCACATTAGTTTTCCTTCATGCGGATCAATTCCTTAGCCGGAATAATTTTAGGTTTTTCATCTCTAAAATACAAAATAAAATATTACAATCCATAGTTGGTATTCTGGTACATAGAAGATGGCCGGCGGAGTTTACATCGACTTTTACTTCATACGTGTATCGATATTTTAGTCTACAGCGGTGGTCTTCACCTTGAACCTTGACCTTATATGACCCTGAGACCCTCATCTCGTACCATCTCGTGTTAGAACGGAAAGCTTTTAGACAATACGTAGTCATTGATGGTCAGGGAATGGGGCGGGGTAGGTATTTGTTACATTGGTTAAACAGCCACTCTTTCCCCTCCCCCTTCCAAAACCCCAGCCGATCTAACACTATAGATAAAAAAAATACTTCGAGTTGGAGCAAAGTAAAGTTTATACATAGGTCTGGGATCATTGAATTTTTCACGTGATATATACATTCAGTACTGCTATATCTATGTATTACTCAGTGATCAGATCAATGACAGAGACAGATATCCATTCACACGGGGTGAAAACCCAACCATGTTACCCAACCTCTCTCTATCTATCTCTCTATCTGTACAACGAGTCCAATAGATAAGCACATTCTCCTGATTACATTAATACACAGAGAGCTGGTTAATGGTGGCAGATAGTATACTTCTGACTCCACCCCCACCCCCCTCTCCCCCACCTCACGAGAGCGCGTGCTAAAGATGAGCACCCAACCGCTGGACAACACGCACGTGTCACTGATCGATGACCCTGAGTGGCCGAGTGACGTGGCCTTGAAGCTGCCCGCGACCCAGGAGGTTAGATGATCTATAAATAGAATACAGCGATATTTTATAGAGCTAAAAGTGCAGAATATCGTTAATTTTCTGTGGGAAGCTGTGTGCGACCAAGTAGAAAAAGAAGAAATATATGAATACATAAATGCAATTATGTGTGAGAGATGCATGTTTGGCTTTGATTATATACATGTATGACTTGCTGGGTATATACTGTATGAGTTGGCGTTATATGTTGTATGGCATGTGTAATATAATGCATAAATAATGTTTGCAAAAAGTGTGTATATTATGTTTTACAACTTAGATTGTATGACTTAGGTATATAGGTATATGACTTTATATGATCTATGACTTATGATTTATGATGTTGGACATATGGTATTTAACTAATGGTTATATAATGCATGACTTAGGGTTATCTAATGTACGACTTGATAGTTAAACAATGCATGACTTTGTTTTATATACATGTATAACATGGGGTTATATAATGTATGACTTACAGTCAAATGCTTGTATGGTTTTCTTTCATAAAAATGTATGACTATCATCACTCAGTATTACAATTATGTGTGTGGAGGTGTAGTATATATATATGCGATTTAATGTAATCTGAATATAACTTGTTTGTGTGAGAGTGGTTTAAGCAAGATGTGTTAAAAGCCTGCACGTGCGCAAGTAGTGCGTCTTTTGATGGTGTGCATGATCTTTTAATGTCATAAACTTAATGGAACATCTTAACACCAACCTTGAACCTTAACATAAACCTTACCAGAACTCTAAACTGGCTAAATTAGTCGTGTCGTCAAATCACAGAAATATCACTAGAACTCAAGTCCTGTTCAAGACGATCACTTTTTTTTTTCAACTGTATTGACTCACGGTCTCTAAGATATACAGGGCCCTTCACTGTGTTAACCAATATTACACACTACGCAGTGACTCATTCAAAGATCATAGACAAAAAACCTATACTAGATAGTAAGACACACAACATAACATATTTCGTAAGCAATTAATCACTCCCCCCCCCCCCAACCATACTAGCTGTTAATTTTTTTTTCCCTTTATTAATTTTGGTTTTTAAAGTTTCTTTAAGTGATATTTCGTTTTCTTTCTTCTTAAAATTATGAACGCAACATTCTTTACTTCAAAACTTCACTCCGTTTCTACTTAACTTTATATAGGAAGTTCAGTTTTTGTTTTTTAAATTGCTTTTTGTTTTTCTTAAAATTATAAATCATGAATGAAAGTAAGCTTTTTTACATCAACATTTACCACCATTACAACCTAACTTTATATGTGAAGTTCAGAGTTCAGCTATGGTTTGTTGATATTGATTACAGCACAACTTATGTGAAAGTTTAAAAAAAAATAAGTGGCTCACCAAGCGATGGTTGAACCAAACAAAATCGAACATAGAGCACGCATGCGTTTATGGATCTTTTTGAAGATGTCGTTAATCTTAATGTTTGAGTTACGACTGTAATTTTTGGAGGATTTCAGTTTTTTCAATGGTTTTGGAAATATATTTTTTCAGCTGTTGCACAGTCCTATTCGTCGCAGTGTTTTTTTCAGATTTTTTTCTTCAAGGTGGGGGGTGGGGTTTGAGGCACTTGTAAATTCTATTTCATTCAAAAGTATATGCGTTCTATATAAATTCTATTTCGTTCGGGGGTGGTCGGGGTATATGTGTTGTATATCAAATACAGCATAACATTACATGATATATCAAACTACTTGATATACAAGATACCGCATCAATTTACCAGGTATATTAAACACATCTTTAAAGTACCTGATATATCAAGTAAATGATTTTAATAACAATCTGGTGTATTAAATACACATCAAGCTCCTGGTATAACAAAAATAGCATAACATTACATGAAGTATCAAATACCTTATAAAACTACTAGATATATAAAAATACAGTAGCAAACGACCTGATATATCAAATATAGCATCAAGCTACTTAATATATCAAACGAAACATCAAACTGCCGAACATATTAAATGAAGAATCAAAGTAGACCTACGCCTAAACACCTGTCGAATGTTGTTTTCATTAAATGTGTGCACGGTGAATAAATGCAACTAATACAACTAATTCAACCAATTCAACTCATTCAAGTTGGTTCAGGTACTACAACACGCATGGCTGATTCACGTTTTTATTAATAGTATGTATGAGGGGAGGGGGGGGGGGTGAGTAACAGAGGAAGACCACAACAAGCGGTTAATTACGTTAACGCGCATTGTTTCCATAGCAACCATCGATTGAAGGTTGGCAAATATGTGAGGTGGTTGTAGAGAACCGAGGAATCAGTGCCATTTGCATAATCTGTTGGTTAAATCTTGTAGGATATAGAAGGGCAGTCACTGGGATTAGTGAATATTTTATATGGACAAGGTGGGGGTGGTGAGGGGGAGGGGCACAGTGGATTGTTATTTAGTTGGAGGACCCACTGGTATTTACTGATAACAAACATGGACCACATACATGGGCCACATACTGGTAAACATGGACCACATACATGGACCACATACATGGACCACATACAAGTACACATGGACCACATACAGGTACACATGGACTACATACGGCTACACATGGACTACATACAAGTACACATGGACCACACAATGGGACCACATACAGGTACACATGGACCACATACAGGTACACATGGACTACATACGGCTACACATGGACCACATACAAGTACACATGGACCACACAATGGGACCACATACAGGTACACATGGACCACATACAGGTACACATGGACTACATACGGCTACACATGGACCACATACAAGTACACATGGACCACACAATGGGACCACATACAGGTACACATGGACCACATACATGGACCACACACATGGACCACATACATGGACCACATACTGGTAAACATGGACCACTTACAGCTACATATGGACCACATACGGGTAAACGAGGACCACATACTGGTACACATAGACCACATGCAAGTACAGTACACATGGACCACACACAGGTACACATGGACCACATACAGTCACACATGGACCACATACAGGGACCACATACATGGACCACATACATGGACCACATACATGGACCACATACATGGACCACATACAGTCACACATGGACCACATACAGTCACGCATGGACCACATACAGTTACACACGTACCACACACATAGACCACATACAGTCACACATGGACCACATACAAGTACCTATGGACCACACACATGGACCACATTCAGCTCCACAGGGACCACATCATGCCACAATGGGACCACACTGCTAGCCCTAACAACTGTTCACAGATCAGACTGACACGCATCGGTCAACACTGGCTAAATATAGACGTTCCCCTAGCTCAGTACAGTTATGTAAAGAAGTTTAAGCTGGTTGCCACGCCTACGTTTTTGGATAGAAAATAGTTCTAGGTTCTCTTTCAAAGCAGTGTAAAGAAATCTCTAGAGAGGGTGCTGGGGGGTATTGGAGGGGGTGACAGAAGTATTTTCTGGAACACGCCCCGCCCCCCTTCCCACGACGATACAAAAAGAAAAGATATTTTAAAATAAAAAGGTATGATTTATAGTGAATTTTTTTAAAAATTTAACCAGTATCTCCCCCCTCCCCCCCCCCCCCCCCCCCCGTCTAAAGAAATGTTAAGTGCTCCTCTCCCTCCCCAGGTAGAAAACCCTTTGATTAAAATATATATAAAACACAGATTTTCTTCAACAAGCAAGTAGTGAATGTTTTTTAGTAATACCCAAATCCTTCTTTAATACAAGTGATCTTTTTTCAGAGGGAAATATAAAGAGCGCTACATTTTTAGAAATTCTCTTTTGATTATTCACACAGACGCACACAGACAGACAGACACACACGACATGTATTAATACCATTTACCGTACGCATCGCCCAATGTCATCGCGACATCTACACAAAAGGTGAACCCATTGGTGCACATGAGACCAAAAAAAAAACCCTCAGCATATCATGCAATGGGTTGGCTACGGTTGACTGAACAAAGGCTGATATCCAGGGCGTCACAATATTCAATCATCTATAAATAAAAGCTGACACAAACCGTGTGTATCACTTTTTCTTTCAGGCATCTCTTCGGCGGGCACCACTCCCCCCCCCCCCTCCCGAAGCATTTACCACTGTCCGCAAACCCGGAAATTTAGTCCGCCTCCCCTCCCCCCAAAGAAAGCTTCAAGTGTCCCCACCCCACAGGTGAAAAAAGTCTTGTGTTTATGCTTTCGTAACCAACCTCTGCCTTTTAAACAACCTTTTTACTTTCTGAAGCGTCGTTCATAACAATATTAATTTAATTGAAACAAACATTCAAATAAATCATTACTTTTTTAGTATGCGTACGTAAGTTTAAGTTCTCCTTTCGAACCTGACAGTCCTTGTGGCAGGTGACGTAGAGTTCACGTGCTCCAGTATCCTCGGTATATGAATGGATAGTGTGGTCAGCACTGGGCCCAGCCGTCTTTACTTTTCTGTAACGTGATTCGGGTACTCATAAGAGCTGGGTGAACTCATGCGATGGTGCATAGTGCTGACCACACTATCACTTCATACGCCGATGTCACATAAACAGGTGAACTTTACTTCATTTGCCAATGAACCGCGAGTTCGAAAGAGGAAAATTTTACTAGCTTAATAGCATTAAGTTAAGCAACAAGGCGGGAGTGGTGGGGTGGGGGTGTAGCATTGTAGGCGGGGGTGGTGGGGTGGGGGTGTTGCATTGTAGGCGAGAGTAGTGGGGTGGGGGTGTAGCATTGTAGGCGAGAGTGGTGGGGTGGGGGTGTAGCATTGTAGGCGAGAGTGGTGGGGTGGGGGTGTAGCATTGTAGGCGAGAGTGGTGGGGGTGTATCATTGTAGGCGAGAGTGGTGGGGTGGGGGTGTAGCATTGTAGGCGAGAGTGGTGGGGGTGTATCATTGTAGGCGAGAGTGGTGGGGTGGGGGTGTAGCATTGTAGGCGAGAGTGGTGGGGTGGGGGTGTAGCATTGTAGGCGAGAGTGGTGGGGGTGTATCATTGTAGGCGAGAGTGGTGGGGTGGGGGTGTAGCATTGTAGACGGGAGTGGTGGGGTGGGGGTGTAACATTGTAGGCGGGCGGGGTGGGGGTGGGGGTGTAGCATGGTAGGCGGGAGTGGTGGGGGTGGGGGTGTAACATTGTAGGCGGGCTTTGTGGGGTGGGGGTGTAACATTGTAGGCGGGCGGGGTGGGGGTGTAGCATTGTAGGCTGGTGGAGTGGGGGTGTAGCATTGTAGACGGAAGTGGTGGGGTGGGGGTGTAGCATTGTAGGTGGAAGTGGTGGGGTGGGTATAGCATTGTAGGCGGGAGTGGTGGGGTGGGGGATGTAGCATTGTAGACGGGAGTGGTGGGGTGGGGGTGTAGCATTGTCGCAGCCACAGGTATCATTTAACCTGATCACGCCCACTCCAATCTCCACCGGCCGTTAAAACGAGATTGTTTACTTTAGAATATTTTTTTTAAAAGGCATCTTACACGCTCCGTTGCCTCTAATGTTCAGCGGTAGACTCGACCCCCCCACTCCCCTCTCGTGGGAGTGGGGGTGCGGCTATTCAATCCGTGGGATCTACCTCTTCATCGACGTCTTAGCTTCTGTTTTCAAAACAGGTTTGACATGTTTGATATAATGTACGGTATGCAGGCGGCACCCGGATGCAACTTGAGTGATTTTGAAATACGCCTGTAGCATAGTTCCCATATAAGGCGTTTAAGTTAAGTACCCTATTTGGCCTGATTTATTTTATTATATTTCAAGTGATTGTAGGTCTGACATCAGTATTTAAAAACAGATACAGTGGGTATGATATTAACCGAAATAAAACAATGCACAAATGATCAAATCATGTTTGTGTGTGTGGATATATATAGTTCCAAATGTTATCTGAAGTGTTTCGTATTACAATTAATAAAATAGTGTTTACTCTATACACTAATATATGCCATAGACCTATTGCCTATACTAATGTATTCAATGTTAATCCAATATATAACATGCAAATACCAAAGGACAAACTGCCTATACCAAAGTATAAAATCCCTATACCAATGTATACAAACAATAGCTACACCAAAGTAGGCCTACAAATGACCTACACAAATGAGTATACAAATGCCTACACCAGGGGTCGGCAACCTGCGGCTCGCGAGCCGCATACGGCTCTTTTGATATCAAGATGCGGCTCTCCAGCTCCTTGAACAAATACTAATAATCTTAATAAAAAAATAAAATATTTGAAATAAAAAAATTTTAGTGGCTCTTTAAAACCAGGGAAATTTTGAAAATTGTAACTTTTGGCTCTTCCGCTTCAAAAGGTTGCCGACCCCTGGCCTACACCAATGTATATTATACCTACACCATTGTGGAAAACGCCTGTTATTTCATCAGGGCGTAGAAGTATGTATTACATCAGTGGTTCTTAACCTGCGTTCGATCGATCCATTGGGGTTTGGGTATTCAGTCTCAGGGTTTATGCATAGTTTAATACTCACACCCGACTCACATAACTGAGGATCGGATTTTGTCAGTGCCGACGATAGAACTATGAAGAAGGGTTTGGTGAATGCGAATTTGAAGCTGGTGGGCTTAGGTACCCCCCCCCCCAAAAAAAAAGTTTAGAACCACTGTATTACATTCTCGCAGTCGCCGGGGCGCCTAGCCTCTACCGCTCCAGAAATGCATGCATACATCTGTGCTCGGTAATTCAAAACTTCCCTCAGTAAACAATCCTGGTAAACATTTGTTCAACAATCACAAGGCTTGTGCAGATATTTATTTTTATATGCTTTTTTTCTGTATAGAGAAATATTTTAAGCAGGGCTAGTGTGTTAAAGAATATCGCACGTAAAGCAATAATCATGCGTGCATTCATAATGTGGTAGATTAAATTAGATCTTTAGTTATGTGCACACATTATGACATAGTTAAAATAAACTCATTTGTAAAGAAACTGTATAATAAACTTTATAATAAAACAATATACGCCAATAAGCCACATATTAATCATCGTTTAGGTGACATTTTGCAAGGCAAGCTAGTTGAAAATTATATTGATTTACGTTCGTAGTATCGATTTCTGGTAAAAAAATGTATGTACATATATTAGGATAGATCTTACGACAAGTAACCCGAATGTCTCGAGTTCGAATGCCGGGGTCTATAAAAAAAAAGTCTTGCAGTCATTGAATAAGGCAAGAAAACATCTGCAAGATTTTAGCGTTATCTCATACCTGTTCGATAATTCCACACCAGTATAATCTTCTTTTAAAAATGATATTAGATTTAGATAACTATTCGGTAAATTTTAGACTCTTGAAGAACCACACATTGACCATGGTTTCTTTCAAACATGTTATGCCGGATGGGCAATTGAAACTTTCGGAGGGGAGGGGGTTGGTAATTGATAAAAAAAAATAAATATATTTTTAAACATCTTTTCTATTTCGTCCGGGAGGGAGGAGGGGGGGGGGGTGAAGAGACCCTAGTCGCTAACATTAACTTTACCATAGCTCTAACCGTAACTCGGTCTCTCTTAATTTGACATCACAATGTCACATATAACCTAACACTAATTAGTGTATTGATTTATTCGCTTGTAGCAACACCCCTTTAATTATAAAAGTTCAGAACAAACAGAGGCGTAGCTAGAGGAGGGCCGACCCTAATTGGGCGCCAAACTGGGCAAAATTAATAATTAATAACTAAATTCTGAGCTCGATAACTGAATGATACATAGTTGAATATAATAAACTAGACCCCTGCTTTGTTTCATGACTGAACTGTTTTCAATATTGTGACATTAAAATGTGGTTCAAATTTGATAGTTCGCCCCGGGCGCCGAAATGAGTCGCTACGCTCCTGAGAACAAATACTTTATTTTCACACACACACACAAACTTTAACCTAACACACCTATTTTTGGAAGAGTCCACTGTCCGATACTGCCCCTCTGATAAAAGAAATACTTCGGGAAATGTTTATATCTGTAATGTGTTTTGGATGGCACACAGTTTTATTGTCCGGTTAGAAAACTCACAACACAAATTCAACATCTGCTACCATTGGTTTAAATATATCACGTGGCCTACAACAAAACAACAACAGGCTAATTTTAACACACCCTATCAGATGAGCTTGGCAAGGTGGAGAGCGACCCCGAAAATTACACATAAATACTCGTAATTTACGGAAGGGGGGAGAGGGGGTGGTGGGGTGGGCTTTATAAACAATGGCATTCTATTGTTCGCGGCGATAGCGGCCTATGACGTCACAGCCGACAGCGAGCTGAGCTGGTCTGTTATAGCAAGGACCGGGTCAAATTACAGGAAACAATTTTATGTGCCAGACCCAGTGGGTGGAGGGGGGGGGGGGGGGGGGGGAAAGGGAGGCTGCATAAATGCCCGTTACGGGCGTAGAGGTTATACATTGTGGGGACTACTCTTTGGTTAGCCGTACCGCTACAACTTAATCTATAACCAAGAGCAGTGCTTTTTTTTTTAAAAAAAATAGGTGCCGGTACTTTAGTGGTCGGGTGTAGAGCGTATGACTGCTAACACGAAAGTCTTGGAGTTCAGATCCCGGGCTAGAGTCCACAAGACGTCCCTGAGTCCACCCAGCTCTGATGGGTACCTGACTCACGTTTGGGAAAGTGAAGGTGGCTAGTGTTGGTCACACTACCAACGAACATTTGTTCGTTTTTTAGCGAACAAAACTTTAGCCTATAGTTAATGGGTCTGCAACGATACAAAATAGTAATACTCATGTAGGCGATTACTCATTTGTCTACTATTCGAATGCTCCGATTACTTGAACTATAGAATAAATACGATGTTTACGTATTGTTGAGTGGGACAGGCACGTCATTTATAGAACTACAAGGATGTTTAAATTTGCATAGGAATGTAAATCGGGTTTTCCCGTAGTCATATACTATAAATAAACTGATGTAAACTTTCTTCTAACAAATCAACGCGCCACAGAGAGGTAGAGTGCTTTGTGAGAAACGTAAATGTATTTGTATCTAAGCTGCAAGGGACTTTCATAGCCCGCGATACCATTAAGTATTGACATCCACGATACCAGGAAGTATAGACATCCCCGATACCAGGAAGTATTGGTACACACAATGATGATAGGATAACGGCTAAATAAAAACATGCGTATAT
The DNA here is from genome assembly GCF_028476545.2 of Physella acuta. Classification (NCBI taxonomy): domain Eukaryota; kingdom Metazoa; phylum Mollusca; class Gastropoda; family Physidae; genus Physella; species Physella acuta. The sequence continues at coordinate 51,825 of NW_026731630.1, forward strand.
TATTGCTAATCACTACTGATGTTTTGTGCAAAGGTTAAATTGTTAACATATAGACGCAGAAGGAAATTTGAGAAGTTTATCGAGTGGTTCTTAACCTTTTTAGATGTACAGAACGCCATCCGTTTCATGTGCGCATTCACCGAATCCTTATTTTGTCTTTAGTCGTCTACAATAGTAACATCCTATATGAATCATGAGAGTCGGGTTTGTGTCTTAAGTCCACCGAACCCCTGAAACTGACTCACCGAACCCATGGGGTTTGATAGTACCCAGGTTGAGAACCACTAATTTAGGACTAAAAATTCATAAGGCGGTTGTCGATTCTGAGCAGTTTTTCAGCAAAAATATTCGTATTTTTTATCAACAGTAGGTGTTATTGTGGTCTAATTTGTAACAATAACTTATGCCATTGTCACAATTTTTAAGTTAGTAACATATGTTGTCACAATGTATGTGTCAACGATTGAATTGTATTTATTGTCATAAATTATTGTATTACCTAAAAAGTCATTTTCAAAATGTAGGCCTATGTGTTATCAATTAATTTAATAGGTGACTGAAAAATAAAATAACGACCTTTGTCGTAACTCATTTTATGTAAAAAAAAAATTATAGATGTTTATTGAATTTTTAAATAACCCATGATCAATAACAAGATATATAACACAGACTAAGCCTTGTAAAATATAACCTCTACAACACCGCCCCGTTCCCCCATCTCCTTTTAACAAAGCTGTCTTTTTTTACCTATTTAATCTCCAACTCTCTTCAAAACGTATGTTTAAAATATCAGCCCTTTCTATGTACTTATTGACATAAGTGGGCGTCAGCTTGCTAGCTATCCGGGGCAATACTTCAAAAAAAAAAAAAAAAAAGAAATGCATATATTCATTCAAAAGATTAGGACGAATACATTCTATTCCCAGTCCTGAGGTATGGATGGTAAAATGTGCGTAGGTATAAGAAATTACGATCTTACACAAAATGTCGAGCATTAAAATCCTAGAATGGAGCCGAGTTTCTTGCAGGCAACCCCCCCCCCCCCCCCGAAGAATGTCTAAAGAAATAGATTTAATATAGAAACTTATACTTTTACCAGTTACCGCCCCCCCCCTCCCCCCTTTCGAAGAATGTCTGAAAAAAAAAATAGATTTTATAAAGAAAATGTAGGCCTATTCTTTTACCAGTTTCCACCCCCCCCCCCCCCCCACGGAAAATTTCAAGTGCCCCCCCCCCCCCCACGGAGAAAAGTCTGAAAGAAACACTGGTATGGAGTGCCGGTGTCTGATGAAGGACTCTTCTGGAAATCAATGTGTTTAGTTGCTTGTTAACAGGAACAAGCAACCTATCCAGGAGAGACAACTCCAAAATCAAACAACTGCTGCCTTGTAATTTGTTCTAACGCGGACAGAAAGAAAAGCAACGGCTTATATAATAAATATGACGCATAACATAATAACTCGTAATACTTAATTGTGTTGGAAGAAATCAATTTCAATGTTATAGTTGAGAATGAAGTCATATAATAGTTTGTTTAGGGTCAGAAATTAGGTTTAGGACTACAGTAGGACTGTGGTTAGAGTTTGCTTTAGGTATATGGTTTGTGTTAGCGTGTTCTATTACTACTTAGCTAACTACAAGTAACCTACAAACCCACATTTAAAGATTCTATCTGTGTGGCAATATCAGACACATCTCCACACTCACACCACTGTAAGGTTAAGTACTGGCAACCCCCCCACCAGTGACGGGCTGAATGTGTAGCTAAGCGACAGTGTGTGCTGACCAGTGTTGACCAGACGTGCTGTGTGTCACGAGTGACGTCACTTCCTGGACGAAGCCCAGCTTTCAACGTATGAATCACGTCATGTCAGAACTGTGAGAAGGTCAACACGGAGAGAATAAATGAGGGGGGGGGGGGATAAAGGGAGGTGGTGAGGATAAAGGATGGGGGTGAGGGTTGTAGTGTGTGTGTGTGTGGGGGGGGGGGTTAATATAATAATAGAAGTGGGGGAGGTGAAGTAAGAGTTGGTGAGGATAAAGGATGGGGGTGGGGGTTGTATTCGTATTGTGTGTGTGGGGGGTGGAGGTTGTATTGTGTGTGTGTGGGGGGTGGGGGTTGACAGTGTGGGAGGTAAAGCAAGAGTTGGTTGTATTGTAAGAAGGGGTAGTTGTATTATTGGGGGTGGGGAGGTAAAGAGGGAAGTATCGAAATATTAATACTATTCATTAGCGTAATCATAACTACGATACCGACAACTAGCATTATATAAAAAAAACTATTTTGTTTTGCCATCAACGTGATAGACATCAACTTCTTCAATCTTGAATTGAAATTCCTATCCCCCTCGCACCCCCCCCCCCTCCTCCCAGACACACACAGACTTTCTCCTCCTTCTACGCCTACGAGTGCAGCCACGTTTAGCGTTGTGAAGATGAATTCAGTCATGCGAATCCACCAGTCACATATGTCGGCCCAATTGTTACATTATATGGGAAAATTTGGTGGGGTGGGGTAGGGAAGCAAGGACCTACCCCCGGGTACAGAAATGTCATGTAGGGGAAATGCCAAGTGGGCATCGCTCTCTGTAAATTTAGGCTGTATGCGTGTAATATCGTCAGTGATGCTGGGGGATAGGGAAAGGTCAAGGCTATGGGGAATGGTTAATGGGGGGGGGGGGGGAATCAGTACTCGGATGATATAGAAGTAAGAGTTAGTGGATGTAAAGGAGGGGGTTGTATTGTTTAGAGTGTGGGGAGGTAAATAGGGAGGAGGGTGTAAAGTGAGGAGGGTTGTATTGTGGTTGGGGGGGGGGGGGGGGGGGGGGTAAAGAGAGAATGTGTGAGGTGAAGTGTGATGTTGATGTGTAAAGGTTAAGAAGGGGATGTGGAGAGGTGATGGTAAAAATAGAGGGGATGATTGGTGTATGTTAATGAAGGTGTGGGGGGGATGTGTGAGTGAAAGAGGGGATAAAGTTATATGTGTTGCAAAGAGTGGGGCGGGGTTTTATTTGTCATCTAACAGATGAATAATGCAGTGAAGTCGATGAACCATATTTATATTCATATTGAACTTTTTAAGGTATCGAAATATTAATACTATTCATTAGCATAATGAAAACATCGATACCGACAAATAGCATATAAAAAGCTATTTTGTTTTGCCATCAACGTAATAGACTTCAAATTCTTCAATCTTGAATTGAAATTCCTATCCCCCTCGCACCCCCCCCGCTCCCACAACACACTTTCTCCTCCCTGTACGCCTACGAGTGCAGCCACGTTTAGCGTTGTGAAGATGATTTCAGTCATGCGAATCCACCAGTTACATTTTATGGGAAAATTGGGTGGGTGGGGTAGGGAAGCAAGGACCGACCCCGGTACAGAAATGTCATGTAGGAGAAATGCCAAGTGGGCATCGCTCTCTGTTACATTTAGGCTGTATGCGTGTAATTTCGGTGTAATGGGACAGACGACACATTAAAGATACATCGTGATGGTGGTGTGTGTACGTGACGTCAGTGATGCTGGGGGGAATAGGGAAAGGTCAAGGCTATGGGAAAGGGTTAATGGTGGGGCGTCAGTACTCGGGTGATATGGGGGGGGGGTCTTGTTTTTAAATTAGGGATGCTATTTTGGGCCATGGCTATGATTATGTTGGAGACGTCTAGTTTAGAATAAAGCTTTAAATGAGTTGTAAATGGGGGGGGGGGGGTCATAGCTATATGAGGGGGGTCTAGTTCTAAGCGATGATTAATAAGAGTTGGCGATGGGGGTTAGCGCTATGAATACACTGAAGGGGGTCTTGTTTTAAATTAGGGTTGCTGATTCGAAGTCGGCGCGATTTTTATTTTGGAGGGGTCTAGATTAAAATAATGTTTGATGATTGGTGAGGGGGGGGGGGGGTGTTCATCTCTATGAAGGGGGTCTTGTTTTAATGTAGGCTGCTTAGGTGAAGGGCCTATCATGCTCATGATACAAGCACCGGACGAAATAAACCAGAAAAAAAAGACTTGATAGATGCGGTTTGAAATAAACTGGATATGATTGATACAACAAAATGGTAAGATTGAATCTAGGGATTTGAGGGAGCTTCATGATATACGAGAAACAAAATTACATTAGAAAGTGGAAATAATTATATGGGAACAGTGTTTTTCAGACTTTTTTCTCGTGAGCACTTGTAAATTTCTGGCGGTGGGATTAATTTTCCGGGGGGGGGGGGGGGTGGGTACTTGGAAAAGTATATATTTGCTTAAATACTATACATTCTATTTCGTTCGGGGAAAAAACGTCTGAAAGAAACACTGCACGGAAAAATAAGAGATGACTGGTTAGGTTAGCCTTAAAACCAACCCAACTAAATATTTCGAATCGCCATCACGAGTGGAAAGGCTAAACTTCTCACCTCACGTTTAACGCTGAAGTTTAACCATCGCTCTAAAGTCTAGCCCAAAGCCTAACCATAAATCATTTACTAAGGCCAGCCCTATCACGTATAAATGTCATAATAAATCATTTAGGCCTACAAAGAGCGGATGTAGGCCTATCGTACTTTCTGGCCAAACTTTGAGAACTAAAACTTCTAACCTGTTAAAGTTCTGGTGAAAAATACAAATCTCTAAACTAACGAAAGCAGGGCTGTTTTTAGCGTTTTAACCTTGAACTAGAAAAAAAGTATTTTTTTTCGCCAGTATAAATATATTTAAATTCCTCCCATGAGCCTCTAGACCTTATGTTTATAACTTATTTTATTGTATGCCTAGTTCTAGATAGTTTTAATACAAAGCTTAAATTTAAAATTTAACTCTACCCTTCAAGTAAATTCTAATTAAATTCTAATGTTTTCTAGAGAACTCTACACAACTACACAACAAAGCACTGAAATAAGTAAATCTATTACTTACAAGTCGAGAGTCGAGTTTATCTTTTTTTTTTCTGTTAAGGAATCCAACGCTATCCAGACCGCACAGACACGCCCCGCAAATGATTTTTTTTCTACTCGAACTGGGGAGCGCACGGATGCTACACAACAGCGGTGTAGCCTTGCGTGTTGGGGGATTCGATTACCACCAGTTGAAATAATGAAACGATACCTCGGTGTATATATATATATATATCTACATTAAGATTTTTCTAAACGTAGGTCGCTAACAACCGTTGTTTTTTAAAAATATTTCTTTTAAAACTATAAATAGCAGTTAATTTGCAGCAAGTGTATGCTGTGTGTTGAATTGGATCTCGAGAGAAAAAAAAATTTCACGCGTGACATTCATACGTCATCGCATTCATTGTTTTTTTGGCAGTGCGTGGTTTTCATTGCTACACGTTGTTTCTTTTTTTCTTCTTGCTTTGCTAATGGATCGTGCACTCATGCACATATTATAATAAAACAGGGTCATGATGTAATTGGCGTAGCAAAGGGGGGGGGGGCAGATAGGGCCGTCGCCCCGGCAGTGGCGTAGCTAGGGGAGGGCGGGTGGGGCGGCCGACCCTTAGGGGGCGCCAAAAGGGGTAGAAAATTAATTTAAAAGCTCATTTTAAGATGAAGTATTAAATTATATACAGTCAAAGTTACGAAAATAAATATCTTCAAGGCTTTCCCCATTGATTTGGTTGTTTTCTATATCAATTTTGTGGCACCGAAATAGAAAATCTAATTGGATAGTAACTGGTAAGAAGCTCCACAAACCTTTCCAATTTTTTTTTATTTACTTTGGGGGGGGGGGGGGGGGGGAAGGGGCGCGTTTTCAAAGACATGTAGGCTATATCTATAAATAGAATGGGAGGGAGGGGCGCAAACATGTATAGTTCGACCCGGGCGCCGGAATCGGTTGCTGCGCCTCTGCGCCCCGGGCGCCGACCCTGATGGGGCGTCAAAAGGGGTAGAACATATTTATAAACACATTGAATTATACCCCGTCAAAGTTAAGAAAATAAAAGGCTTCAAGGCTTTACACACTGATGTATCTGTTTTCTACATCACTTGTGTTACGTCACAATAAAAACATTTACGGGTATAGCAACTGGTAAAGAGTACCACCAACCTGTCTGTATGGGGGGGGGGGGGGGGGGGGAAGGGGGTTTCACAACAACTCGAATAAATATATAGACATTGGACGGGGGGGGGAGCTTTTTCAACAACTTGAATATATATATATATATATATATATATATATATATATATATATATATATATATATATATATATATATATATATATATATATATATATATATATATATATATATAAATTGGAGGGTGGGGGAAGGGCGAAACATAGTAGCACGCCCCTACACCGAAATGGGTCGCTACGCCTCTGCTGAAGGTGACACGGGGCTGTGTGGTTTGTGTGTGTAGTGATGAGGGTGTTGGTTCGTAAAAGTGTAAAACAACAAATCATTATTTTTTTTTTCGTTCTTGCTAAAAACACACGGCGCAGATGAAGTAGAGTTCATCTGTTGCAATGACCTTGGCATACAGGAAGATAACGAGGTCAGCACTATGTCTAGCCGCCTTTGTTTCCCTCTAGTGAGTAAGGTATCTATCAGAGCTGGGTGGATTCAGGACGACCTACATTCTCAAGCCCAGGATCCGAACTCTAGACTTAAGAATTATCATTTGTACGTTCTACCATCCAGTAGACGATAATGGTAATTCATAAGTCTAGAGCAGTGTTTCTTCCATCTATCTCTTCGGGGAGGGGGGTGGGGGTGGTACGGAATTCCAGACGTTTTTCTCCGGGGGGGGGGGGGGGGTAAACTTTTCGGGAGGGGGGGAGGGGCTAACTAAAATTTAAAAAAAGTATATATTTTCTATATAATTGCCATTTCGCACCCCCCCCCCGAAAGATACATGGAAGAAAAAATGCTACCATCAATAAATCTACACAAGTGTGAAACAACAAGAAATTGTTTGCCTTTATTGCACAGTTTTTCTTAGCCACCGCCAACCATTTTACACATACAGGATGTGGGTTACAAATATTTATTTTGTATTTTATGTTATGTTTACGATCCCTTACTAGGATACAGAGCTGGGCTGCTAACCCGTTAGTCTCGAGTTCGAATCCGGGTCCAAGTCAATAGATAGTCCCTGAGTCCACCCAGCTCTAATGGGTACCTAACTAACATTAGGGTAAGTACACGCGGCTGGGCATAGTGCTGACCACACTATCTCTTCATATGCCGAGGTCACAGAAACAAGTGAACTTTACATGCCTCGTAGACCGTCTGGTTTGAAAGGGAACTTTACTAGAATACAGATTATAGGTTTTTCTGATTGCATTAATCTTCCTAGCTTTAAAGGCGTATTCAGAATCTAACCCCCTTTTAAAAACTCAATCTTATCCAGAAATTTAGCTGCCCTTAGATGGTTTGGGATTAACCATTTAACAAAGTAGGACCGTACAGATTTTAGGCTTTAAACTTCCTGGAATTTATCTGGCTACACCAGATGTTGTGTGCGAGTGGTTCTGTTGGATTTTTTCAGAGAAAGCTTATAAATGCACACAATTATTTAAGTATCATAGCATCCGTCTTAAAATAACTCAAGGATTTTGTTCCTCGTTATGTACTTATAGTACAATTTTTTAAGAAAATATTCCACGAGGAAAACTCTGGTAATATTGAAATAGTTGAAGTGTGTTGTTGGGTTTTCTCTCAGGGGCGATTACTCTGACAGTCGTATCAGGTATATTTTACGGGGAGATAAGTAAATAGACGTGGCCTAATGGTAGAGCGCCAGACTGATAACCCACGAATATCGAGTATGAATCCGGGTTCAAGTCAGTAGAACGCACTTGAGTCCACCAATCCTTTATAAGTAACTCACCCATTCAGGGAAACTAAAGACAGCTGGGCATAGTGCTGAGCCTACTATACTTTTATATGACGAGGTCACAAAAACAGGTGAACTCTACTTCACTTGTCCCATGGACCGAAATGTTTGAAAATGAACATTTTTAAACTATTAAGTAAATACATAGATATATTTAATAATATAATTATATTTCAATAGTTTCAATTTTAAAAAAAAAACTACTTTTTTAAAAGTAAGCAACAGTATATGCCTCACCGGAATGGAACTGGGGGTGGGGTGATTGGAGTAAATTGTGACATGAAAGCGAAGATGTGAAGGGTGGGGAGTGGGGTATCTCATTCATCAGAACTAACCTTTGGCATTAAATCAATACTTATCCGCCATGCCTTAAAGGATATCTTTACTCTGCTTTACTTTTTAAATACAATATGTAGAACAAACTCAAAAAAAAAAACAACAACACAACTATTCTCACCAAATAGGCGTATAATTTAATTTCTAAAATGTATAAATACATTATGTGTGTCTATTCTTATAAAGGTGTAATGTGAACTTACTTTTCTAAAAAATGTAATTGATATAATTAAGAAATTTGCCTTATTAAATTAGCGTACATACTTTTAAATATTATTGAGTTTTGAGTTCACATGTGTACAATACATGGACACACATTTATCTAGTAGAATATAATCTCTAAACTGATATCCTATAATGAAATACCTATACATGTGTCACATATGTTAATGCTTGTTTCAATTTGTACTAGAAAAAAATATTTTCTGAAAGTTGATTAATAAAGTCAAGCTGTTGCTGTTTAGAGAATAATAGGTGTAATATACAAGCCTTCAGTCAACGAGATGTCGATATATTTTGGTTAGAGATCTTGTGGATATTATATTAAGTAAAGAGAGTTGGAATTCTTTCTATTAGTGTTAGATAAAGTGTGTCTTGAAATTGAGTTCTAAACTAGAGCTTTTTGTTTTCTTTAATTTTTTTGCAACATTTCTGCTATTTAAATTAGTTGTTTGACAACTGTGTTATTACTTTTTTTCTTTTAAAACATTGCTAGCATAGCTACTTTTAAAAATGAAAATGTTACAAGTATTATTTAAACGTAATCCCATCACACTATGTTTATTTATCTATTTTATCGAAACCCATTTTTATTCTTTTTATATTAGGAAAAACATAAAAAGTTAATTAGGATTTAAGATAAAATTATATTTAGGCTTTGTATCTAAAATAAAAAAAAGGAACAAGCCTATCCTATAGGTATTAAAATGTATCATGTTTATATATATATATATATATATATATATATATATATATATATATATATATATATATATATATATATATATATATATATATATATATATATATATATATATATATATATATATATATATATATTGTGTGTTTATATGATGTGGGTCATAAATGCGTATTTTATATATCGCTGTATCCACGATCCCTTCCTAGGGTAAAGATTCTAGGTTTGTCTGCTTGTAATAATTTTCTTAGCTCTGACAAGTATTCCTAATTATGCCCCTCCCCCCCCCCCCGCCCTCGACCCTTCTTCGACATAAATGTTCTGCCATACGCATACCTCCCCCAGGGCATTAAGCCATTTTAAGAGAAGAAAAAAATAGAGCGAAGCCAGTTTTATTGACGACTATAAAAAGAATATAATGATGTGTTGTCGTTGACATATTTAACGTGTTATAGTGAAACAAATAGGATGTACATAAAAAAAAGCCACACGTTACATAGGTTAGTAACCTAGTGATACTTCTACTTCAGGATATTTTCTGAAACAATTTGTTATACACAATTTTCGTTGAGTTCATGAGTTTTCCATGTAGAAAAAAAAATGTTCGTGGTTATTCCCCTTCTTTTCCTCGATAAAATCTTCCCAGCTCTATAAAAAAACGAAAAACGAAAGTAATCGAAAACACGCAGTATCGAGTCAGGTAATCGTTTCGCGCCACCGCGACTCGAAAACAATCCAGTTCGTGCTTCTCACGCTAAAAAAAAAAAAAATACGAGCGTCTGTCAGTTGACCTCGTCTGTTGGGTTTCGCGTGACGAACCCCGATTAAACGATGACTTTAACACCAATTACTTGAAATGTGGTGGAGGGAAATAGGCTTTTTTAGTTAAAGTAAATCGGTTACAGGGAAGATTATAGTTTTATTCGGATTAGGCTTAATGTATTGATAAATATTAGAAAAAAAGTAAACTTACACAAATATATAGATCTATTAAGTTTTCGAAAGTTTACGATAACAATCAATTATTTAACTGTGGTATGTGTACTTAACAATTCAATATAAATGCCTACACATTAATACTTCTGGGTATTCGCACGCTATTAAAAAAAAATAAGATTACCTATTATTTTAGTGTGGTCGTTCTAGTAGCAGAATTAGTCTACTAAAATATTAAGCAGATACATATTTTTCCAAAGAGTTTGTTTGAAAGGGCCTACATAGTGGTGAGTTTAAAGGCAGTTGTAAATTGCCACGAATTTTGTTACCAACCACTTCTCTTACTCAACCTAGAGCTACTACTCTCCCCTCCCTTATATCAGCAACTTCTCTTTCTCCTACACCATCTCCTCAACGTACATTCTACCGTTTCTCCAAATTCACCCCTTCTATTTTCATCCATATCCCACCCCCTCTCTTTCCCTCTATCTCTTACCCCACCCCCCCTCTCTTTCCTTCCATCTCCTACCCCATCCCTTCTTTTTCCATCCATCTCCTACCCCATCACTTTTCCCTCCACTATCGCCTACTCCACTTTCTCTCTCTCTCTCCATCTCCTACCCCATCCTCTACTCATCTGTCAGCCTCCTCCAACACCCCCTTCTCTTACCATCTCCATCAAATAATCTCAATCCATAAAAAAAAACACGGAATTAAAATTAACCACATCCGTCAACATTTAACAAAAGAGAACTCTAGGCCTAGGCCCAACTTACCGATCAACACAACGTGTGTCCGCCTCAAGCTGTGTTTGACCAATGCCCAGCTCACTGGTGTGTAGTTTATTTATACACGCCATTGTTTGAAAGGGGAGGCAACACCGTACTGGTCCACAGGGGAGGCAACACTACACTTGTTTAGTTTGAAGTTTTTGAAGTGAGCGAATGTCAAGGGGAGATAATAAAATAATAAAAAAAACAACAACGAGTGGAGATAGTGTATCTGGATTAAACCATCTGTTACACGGTTAATATACATTATTTTATTAGCGGAAGCAAAATGTAAGGTGTTTCTGCGTTGACCTAGAAACCTACACGACTCGAATTGTGAATTTTTGTTTTTTTTTAAGTCTTCTCTAACCTTATACAATAGGCTAATTGATTGTTTTTGAAGTATGCAACAGTAAACAGTTTAGACTGTGTGTAACATTTGTAACATCACCATTTGGCTAGCGAAGGGGAGAGAGGAAGTTGTGTAAACTATGATAGAAATATGATAAAATGACGTGTTAAACTATAGTTTAACAGCTTAAAAAATCAAAACAAATATGGTGTAGGCGTGTTTGCCTATAATTAAGATATAGTTAATGTTTTCAACTCATTAATTAAACAGCCTATTGTTAGTATTTCATTTTATGAAGAAAATTAGAATAAATATTTTGAGTCCTAATTTTTAGTTCAATGATTATTAATGATTTGTAGTCTTGGAGTTTTGTCTTGATGATGGTTAATGATAATTATCGATGGTATATGGTAAGAATTGAAAATATCATTACCTCCCATTTAAGTCATATTAAATTAACATTTACAAAGGGAAACAATTTTGTTTTTAACTACATAAAGAAATAAAGATATATATTCTGCGTAACAAATGCAAAATTAAATATAACCTCTAATAAATAATATCAACAAAAATTTATACAATATAAAAGTTATGAATGTTACACCTATTTTTCTATGTTTGCTAAAATTGGAACATAAATAGAAATATAAACACTAGAAAGTTTTAAGTTACATTTATATAAAATAAACAACTTAAATGAAATACTTACTAATTAGAAGTATCCATGTTCTAAAAGTGTAATTCAAATTTATGTATTTACATTGCCCTACACCAGGGGTCGGCAACCTGCGGCTCGCGAGCCGCATGCGGCTCTTTTGATATCAAGATGCGGCTCTCCAGCTCCTTGCACAAATACTAATAATCTTAATCAAATAATAAAATATTTGAAATAAAAAAATGTTAGTGGCTCTTTAAAACCAGGGAAATTTTGAAAATTGTAACTTTTGGCTCTTCCGCTTCAAAAGGTTGCCGACCCCTGCCCTACACGGCAAGCCCTATATTGCGAACAGCAGCTGTCAATAGACATAACATAAGAATGTTAAATTTCTTTTCGTAATTGCAGCATTATTTTCTCTAAATTTGTTCATCCATGTATCCATGCGGCAAAAATTATTTGGTTGTGAAATCCTGTCTTTTTTTTAAAGTAATTAAATTGTATTATTTATTGATGTTTCCACCACGGATCTATCATTTTGTTGGCAAACAGGTTACAAACCAGCCTTTTTTCATTGTTGAAGCAATTGTCTTTCAATTCAATGTACCTTTTGTATTTCATTTACATATTTTGCTATTTATTTACTGTACTCTTTAACCAATGCAGCTATATTGTAAATATCCACCCAAACGGCGTGGAATGTTATTGTATTTGTACTTGTTTTAAATTGGAAAATAAAAGCATTATATAAAAAAAAATTATCATAAAAAAAAAAAAAAAAAAAAAAATAATAATTTCCAAACCAAAAATCTATCCTTTTAATAACAGACACTTTCATTGACTTTTGGGCTGGGTAGCGGGTCAAAAATTAACCTAATAAAAACCAAAATCATGGGACTTGGACGTTGGATCAACAAACCAAATACCCACTTAACATGATAGGTACCAGCAAATTAAAACTTTACGGCATAACCCACAGACCAATAACGATGATGAATGGAAACAAGTCTCAAGCAAAATCATAAACACCATAGCACTTTATTAATTTAGCTCAGCAACAATTTTTGCTAGGTCATCTATAATTAATAGGTACGTCATCCCAAAAATTACCTATATAGCCACGGCTAAAACAATCCCAAAGCCAACAATTAAACATCTGAGTAAAATCATTAGAGAGTATATACTTCAGACAAAAATTACAAACATTAGCAACAACACGCTAGTACAAAACAAACTTCATGGAGGAATAAACCTGCACGATATACAAACCAAAATCAATACATTCAGACTAACACACATTAGCAGAATAATTAGCCAACCAAACTTTCACCCTCTAGATCACTACTATATAGGCATTCAGCTCAACAAGCTTACAAAAATCAATAATACAACTCCACATTACATAGGAGGAAAACATAGTCCCTTTTACACAGAATGCTTACAAATATTAAAAAACAACAAAAAACTTGTTCACGAAAAATCACAAAACATCTACAAAAAGTTAGTGCAAAAACTCTCAACCCCATTATACAACAGAATTCAATGGTGTAGGAAATACGCTCTAACAGACACAATAGACACCTTCAGGAACCTACACATCAAAACCATCACACCAAAAGCCAGGGAAATAACATACAGACTCATCTACAATTCAACACAGAAACCCTATTGCCCACTATGCAGACAAAACACACCCGAAACCGAAACGCACATCTATTTAGAATATCCCACCATACAAAACATGAAAAAGACGCTAGAAACCAAAATAACAAAAAAAAGTGACCTTCAACATTGATATAGTTATAACTCTAAACAAAATCCCTAAACAAAGAGACAGGACGGACCTAGAGCAAAAAGCAAGGACGGTAGCTACATATAGACAGACTATTTGGAACAGTAGAATAAAAGCAAAACACGACAAGGTACAGTTCACGGGACACGTACTAGACTTGATTTATCGTAGACGACTCGACAATGACAGCACTCAAACACATATACCATAATTAATAACACCACAACGTAAAGAACATATTACACTGCATTGGCCACCTGGCCCGCCTAATCTAACCGACACATCCCCTTTCATCACACCCTCCAGCCCCCCGCCCCTAAACCTCATGATCCCAATATCATTTTGCCCCCATAACTGCATACCCTTCGTCCCCACCCCTGTGGTGAAATACTATGTTAAATACTGAAGATGATGTATTATCCAAATACATTTCTAACAACATAAATTTGACTCCCACCCCCACAACCCCAATGCAGTCTTTCTTCCAGACTTTTTTCTCCAGGGGGGGGGGGGGCACTTGAAATTTTCAGGGGGGGGGGGGGGCGGTAAACTTTTTTCGGGGGGGGGGGGGGGGCGGACACTGTCAAAAGTATATATTTTCTATAGAAATTATATAAATTTCATTTCGTTCGGGGGGGGGGGGGCGGTAAAATTTTTTCGGGGGGTCTACGCCCCCCAGGAGAGATGCCTGGAAGAAACTCTGCCCCAATGTCCCCACCTTGTTTCGTATAATTTATCATTTGCCATTCAGTTTCCTATTGTTGCGTTTTGTGTATTGTTTTATTTATACAGCTTACAAACAAACATTGTAAAGTCATCATTTGTCTCTATTTTACTATTATCATTTATGTACGGTACTTTGGTCCACAACGTACAAAATGACCCCAATGACCCAAACTTTTTTTGTATTCATTTTATTATCCCCACATTATTACTTACAGTTGTTTTGTTAACTTTAATAACTCTTTTATGAGAACACTGTTAACCAATGTTTGACCTTTAAAACTCCACTGTATCCCCACACCCCGTGTTAACTACAAGCCTACATACCCCTAACCTGTCGGTACTAAACATTCAAATAAACATAAACACCGACTTGAACATACCAACCATTTACCTTCCCGCTAAATCGCTCACACAGCAATCTCTTCGTCAAACCCTCCCCCCCTCCCACCCACACACACTATAAATAGTAACACATCAGCAGTTAGATCACACAGCACAGAATTTGACGCTTGGCTTCAGTTTCTTCCAGGCATCTCTTCGGGGGGGGGGGGGGGGGGCGGGGGCGAAGTCCCCCAAAAAAATTCTACCGCCCTCCCCCCCGAACGAAATCAAATTTATATAATGTATATAGAAAATATATACTTTTAACAGTGTCCGCCCCCCCCCCCTGAAGAAAGTCAACCCCCCCGAAAATTTCAAGTGCCCCCCCCCCCCCCGGAGAAAAAAGTCTGGAAGAAACACTGCTTGGCTTGCCTCAAACACACACAGACACCCTCTCCACGCCTCTTCAGAAACATCTACCCCCTCCCCCTCTGTCCACTTCACCCTCAGACATGATAACCCCACATCACCTTTAACTGTTCCAACGACCTCACCACCCACCCCAACATCAATTTCAAATATCTATTCGTTTACTTATTTAAAGTTCTAAATCTTGCTTCTTTCCCCTCATCAAATAATATTTCTTCAGTGTAGGGGGAGGGGCTCCGCTCCCTAAAAACACGGTAATATCCCATCGAACGAAATAGAAAAAAAAAGGATTTATGAAGCAAATATACTTTAACCAGTGGCCCGGGAATTTCCGTACGTTGGAATTTTCAAATACCCCCCCCCCCCCCCCCCCCTACGCATAAATTGGAACAAATGTCTGAAAGAAACATTCGCGTTTACGACCTAAGGTTGTGAAAACATACTTAATCCTCTTATTGAAGCTGTTCAAAATAATAATAATACAGGAAAACAGTAAAGGGGGATAACCATTAAAAGAAAATAATATTTAGATTTAACTAGTTACTAACCTTTACACAAAGTAATGTTCTAACAACGTTCATTTAATTTTTTTTTTTAAATC
>NW_026731630.1:72500-82500 GCF_028476545.2 Physella acuta
GGTCACTTTAATTTTTTCGGAGGGAGGGATGGGGGGGGGGGGGGGGGGGCAGACACTGTTAAAAGTATAAATTGTCTAAATACATTCCATTTCACTCAGGTGGGAGGGGGGGGGGGCAGACACTGTTAAAAGTCGATAGACTTTCCTCGGGTTACAAATTTAATCATCAATATGAACAATACGATAATAGGTTTGACCAAAGGACATTGAAAGAAATTATAAATAAGGGAGTTAATGTGCAAAATATTAACAAACAAAGGAAAGGCGGTAGATAATAATTAACAAATTAAACGGAACGATATAACAAGTTAACAATATTAACTAAAAACAATTTTATTTCTTTTTAACTATAACAACCTTGACTTTTGACTTACATTGTTTGCAAAGACACGGAATATGTTTTATACTTAGACAGTAAAATTACGTAAAAGTTTTTAGTATAATTAAAATTGCTAACTCTCAACCACATTATAGTCTTTGTAACGACGTGGAATTTTTTACTTTCTCGTATCTACGAAGTATACAGAAAGTCTTGTAATCGTGCAAAAAAAAAAAATTCGAGATTTTTGCAAATCTCGACGTTTCAGGGCTCCCGGAGTAGGAAAAACATAGTTTTGCACTCTTGTTCGTATGTATGTGTGTGTGTATGTGTGTCTGTGTGTGTAAACATTATAACATGAGTACCGTTACAGCTAGGTTAATGAAATTTCATATATAGGTAATATATTAAAATCGTAGATCCGTATCAAATTTTGAACTATTTCCGATAACCGGAAGTGGAACCTTTTATTCCTTGAATTTTTCAAAAGCCTATAAATTGAGTAATGTTTCAGATAGATATACGAAATTCCACGTGTAAGAATAAACCGGGAGTGATCTCCCCTAAACTTTCTCGAATATTCTTATATAACTCGGAATATAGACATGATTTTGTATTACTTAAACTTTTAAAAATAGAATGGAATCTCATAGAAAAAAGAATTGCGCACCAAGCGAAACAAAATGTGTATAATAGTGCGGAATATTATTAGTACTTTATAAATTTACATGCGTTTTTTTGAGAAATCGGAAATAGCGTAAATTAGTACTTCCGGTCAACGGAAATTACTCAAAATTTGGCAGAAGGTAGAGAATTAGATTTTTAACTTACATGTGAAATTTCATTTATCTATCTGAAATAGTACTCAAATTATAGGCTTTTGATAAATTCAAAGTAGAAAAAAGTTCCGTTTCCGGTTATCGGAAATCGCTTAAAAGTTGCTACGGATCTACGATTTTGATAAAATACTTATGTATGAAATTTCATCAACCTAGCTGCAACGGTACTCAAGTTATCGTGTTTGCACACAGACAGACAGACTGACAGACAGACAGACACACACACAGACATACGGACAAAATTGCAAAATTATGTTTTTCCGTATCAGTGAGGTGTAAAACGTCGAGATTTGTAAAAATCTCGATTTTTTTTTGCACCATTACAAGACTTTCTCTATGCTTCGTATTTACGAGAAAGTAAAAAAAAAAGAATTACTGCTTTTAGAAATAATGTTCCTGTATAAATATAATCACTGTACATTTGAATATCCTTTCTTTGAAATAAGTATATTTATACTTATTTCAAAGAAAGGATATTCAAATGTACAGTGATTATATTTATACAGGAACATTATTTCTAAAAGCAGTAATTCTTTGGTTTTTTACTTTCTCGTATATAGATCTAGATCTACGTAGTATAGAGAAAGTATTGTAATCGTGCAAAAAAAAAATCGAGATTTTTACAAATCTCGACGTTTTACACCTCACTGATACGGAAAAACATAATTTTGCAATCTTGTCCGTATGTCTGTGTGTGTGTCTGTGTGTCTGTGTGTCCGTGTGTAAACACGATAACTTGAGTACCGTTACAGCTAGGTTGATGAAATTTCATATATAAGTATTATATCAAAATCGTAGATCCGTATCAACTTTTGAGCGATTTCCGACAACCGGAAGTGGTACTTTTTCTACTTTAAATTTTTCAAAAGCCTATAACTTGAGTACTATTTTAGATAGATAAATGAAATTTCACATGTAAGTAAAAGATCTAATTCTCTACCTTCTGTTAAATTTTGAGTAATTTCCGTTGACTGGAAGTAGTACTTTACGCTACTTCCGATTTCTCGAAAAACTAATGTAAATTTTTAAAGTACTAATAATATTGCGCACTATTATGCGTTTTTTATTTAGCGTTCACTTGGTGTGCAATTAATTTGTCTACGAGATTGTATTCTATTTTTACAAGCTTTTATTTAACTCACTTTCTCTGTCTGTCGTAAGTCTGTCTTGACGGAAACGCAGGAGTGAAAATTCGGACAGTTCTACTTGACCGACACGATTCACAGTTGGCACGTGGGTCAAGACATGAAGACAATGCAATCTGAAACTAAATTTGACTAAATTGGATGCCTAATTGATTTTTTATGAATTAATTAAAATTTGGACCGAATTAGTAGGCATGTCTAGCCAACCACACCACACGCGTCATCAATAGCTGCGCCATCACGACCACGTAATGGCTGCGTTCAAAAACCATTGCGCGCCTACTGAACGTGATATTCAGTAGGCGCGCAATGGTTTTTAGTCATGTAACTCTATTGTAGATAAAACATGTAAAGTACTGAAAAAAAATTCATAAAAAACGTTTTAATAACAAGCTTTTATGTAATGATGCACTAAAAAGTAGAAAATAAATTATAGACTACAATTTAAATAACTATAAAGAAAAGTGTGGGTGTCTTCCTTAACATTAGTAAAGGTATCCAATAGATACTAAAGTGACCCACGCTTTTCTTTATAGTTATTTAAATAGTAGTCTATAATTTATTTTCTACTTTTTAGTGCATCATTACATAAAAGCTTGTTATTAAAACGTTTTTTATGAATTTTTTTACAAGCTTTTATTTAACTCACTTCCTCGTCAGTCTGTCTAGACGGAAACGCAGGAGTGAAAATTCGGACAGTTCTACTTGACCGATACGATTCACAGTTGGCACGTGGGTCAAGACATGAAGACAATGCAATCTGAAACTAAATTTGACTTAATTGGATGCCTAATTAATTTTTTATGAATTATTAAAATTTGGACCGAATTAGTAGGCATATCTAGCCAACCACACCACACGCGTCATCACCTTCAATAGCTGCGCCATCACGTAATGGCTGCGTTCAAAAACCATTGCGCGCCTACTGAACGTGATGTTCAGTAGGCGCGCAATGGTTTTTAGTCATATAACTCTATTGTAAATAAAACATGTAAAGTACTGAAAAAAAATTCATAAAAAACGTTTTAATAACAAGCTTTTATGTAAAAATGCACTAAAAAGTAGAAAATAAATTATAGACTACTATTTAAATAACTATAAAGAAAAGCGTGGGTGTCTTCCTTAACATTAGTAAAGGTATCCAATAGATACTAAAGTGACCCACGCTTTTCTTTATAGTTATTTAAATAGTAGTCTATAATTTATTTTCTACTTTTTAGTGCATTTTTACATAAAAGCTTGTTATTAAAACGTTTTTTATGAATTTTTTTTTAAAACTTTAAGTATTTAAAATGGATTAAAAATCATTTCTATAGCCCGAGTTCCCATCCCCTGTTATTTTATATAAGAATATTCGAGAAAGTTTAGGGGAGATCACTCCCGGTTTATTATAGTAATTTAAACAAAAGTGTATTAGCCTATTATATATTTAAAGAAAATAATGTATTTTCTGCTTTTTAGTGCATTATTACATACAAAGGGTCGGCGTGGTCAAGTCGGAAAAGCTCATGGTTGTATAACTGAAAAGTCTCGAGTTCGAACCCTCGGGCAGATGAGGCTTGCTAGCTGGGGACAGACACTCTTCTAGGAGAGACAACTCCAAAATCAAACAACTGCTGCCTTGTAGTTTGTTCTTGGTTGAACAAAGGCCATGGAAGCAAATCCAAAAAGAAAAGCAGGCTGAAATCGGAGTCAATGGCCTCAATGGCGCATAACCAGTTGACACGTATCCTTAATTGTAATGGAAGCGTGGTCGAGTCGGCAAAAGCTCATGGTTGATAAATTCGAAAAAAAGTCTCGAGTTTAAACCCTCTGGCAGATAAGGCTCGATCCCTTCCAACACTAAAAATTAAGAACGAAGAAGAAGAAGACATACAATTAAGCAATTACATATATCATATTACTACTAAAGTGCATTTTAATACTAGAAGCACAGGCAAAATATTATTTGTGTAAAAACATCAATTACGCAGGAAGCCTGTATCTAGCATAACAAGACAGGCCCTCACCTGGAATCCACAGGGCACGAGGAGGAGAGGCAGACAAAGAAAGACCTGGAGACTTGACATGGAAGAAGACACCAAGAAAATTGGATACACCTGGGGGCAGTTGGAGAGACTAGCCCAGGACAGAGACGCCTGGGAAGCTCTTGTCAGCGGCCTATGTCCCAGTAGGGACGACAGGCAAACCTAACCTGAACTAAAAACATCAATTGATCCCATCACTTAGAAGAGCCTGGTATGTCGGACGCCCAATTCCCTTATATTATAGTGTGGGGGAGGTGAGTTGCAAGACTGCCGGGAACCAAAACGGGTCTGCTCTCAACCCTAACCAGATATTTTGACTTTAAGCTGCGGCCTTCACGTGGCTCCGGAAGAGTGCCATTAGTCGGACTAAGCTCATGACCCCCCCTAGTGGGTGCGGAATGGCTAGTGGCAGCTAACAGCAGCTAGAGGTTTTTGATCTGTCCGAATGCCCCCCCCCCCACCCCCGCGACCAAGCTGGGTACCAGGCGGTAGGACGACGTCCTGCGTCTGGTGGGTGGGGAAGGAAAGCCCGGTGAGAGCCGACGGAGAAGCGACCGACGTGTAGCGATCAAACCGACACTAAACGACTTGCTACTACCACCATGTGTCGGAGTTTGCTACACTGAGGCCTGCCTGGCTAATGGAACTCAACTTCTGAGCCGGTTTCCGTATATATATATATATATATATATATAAAGAGAGAGAGAGAGAGAGAGAGAGTTAGAGTTTATATCTGGCGACACAACGGATTGAATGTTCTACTAAAATTCACCTTCATTTAGTTAACAATTAATTAAAGTAAAAAAAAAACAACATAAAAACAATTGTCAATGCCGGATATTTATTTTTTCCAGAAGTTTATTTTATACATTTTGTGTTCTGCAAGGGAAAAAAATAACATTAGAGTGTTAATTACAATCCAATGCATATATTTACAAATATTAAAATGAAAATACTATTCTAAACATACAGACTGTTCCGTATCATATCCTTTAAAAAAAATAATTTATAAAGTGCGCAAATACTTTTTGATCGCATACTTTTAAACTTGTACATCATTTATCAACGAATTTTTTTTTAAATTCAGTAATTCGAAAACGTTTCTATTTTTTTTTTATCGTCGCAACCCGTTTAGTAGGCTATGTCAAAATTGTGAAATTTTTTGCTGAGTAAAATATTGTACAGCAACTTTTGTGTTTAAGGTATAATTTTTTGTCTTTTTAAAATTGTATGAATAATAGAAGATGGGGTTAATTTGGTGGCAAGAGAGAGGCTGAATTTTTTGATTAGGATGTTACGATTTCGGATGTAGAAATGACGCAAATAATGTTAATAGCGAACGTGTAGGCAAAAGTGTTTCTTCCAGACTTTTTTGTCCGGGATGGGAGGGGGGGGCACTTAATATTTTCGGAGAGGGGGGGGGACGGTCAACATTTTCGGGAGGGGGGGGGGGGGTGGACACTGATAAATGTATATATTTTCTAAATAAATTCCATTTCGTTCCGGGTGGGGGTGGGGTGGAGACGGCAGCGAGCTCGGAGGGTTGCGGAACATGCGAAAGGAGGAATGGCTGTTGTGTGTTGATACGGCTGTAGGTTGAGGTGGGTGTTCGTATTGGCCTTTCATTTTGCGGGTATCTTTGACTAGCTATTAAGCCTGTTAAATTTTAGACGGAAGAAGATTGCGTTTAGAGCAAACATACAAACGAAAATTTAACTATATACATGTTTAACAATTATTTTAACAACCTTAAAACAATCATTATTTTTCAGCACTTTTTCACAAACTTTACCTTTTATTTCCCATGTTGAATACATTCGTAAGTGTCCCTTCTAAAAATTAGAGAAAATTAAGATTAAACTATTATATATGGAGATTTTATTTATTAGAATAGTTTTTGGATGAAAATAAGTTTATGTCATGTCGCTCTTATGATTTGGACACCTCTAGTTATAGTTTTCGAAATATTCACAATTTCTGTAGCGCAGTATCGAAAGTGAATATAAAAACAACAACAACTATAATCAAGCTATTTTTTTCTAAAGCTATTACATACTAGGTGTTGTATATCTGAACACAGCAAACACTTTTTGCTGCAATATTTTTATTTATTGTTTTGTTCACCGAGTATAGAAAATGTATTGTAATCATGCAAAAAAATAGAGATTTTTTACAAATCTTGATACTCTTGGGTAGAAAAACTAATTTTTGCAATATTGGTTCTGTACTTGTGTTAGTCTGTGGTCGTAATAACCAGAGGGACGTTTTAGCCAGGTAGACAAAATTTTGTATATAATTATTATATCCAATGTGTAGATTTTTGTAAACATTTTAGCAATTTCCATTTAACGAAAGTGAAAATTACTTCCAGTTTTTTAAAAGCTAATAACGTAAATACCGATTTTCTCGATGGAGGTGATTTCATATATAAGATTTAGATTAAAAACGCTGATTTCTGAATTTTTTTTTAAACCTTTAAAATATTGATGTGCTAATTTACTCTATTGTTTAAGAAAAATTAATGAATTGAGTACACTTTTAGCTAGGTGGATGAAATTCAAAGACATGTATGAAGACGAAATACAAGGTTATATTACATGTCTTCCTTGAACTTTTGCAATAATCTGTTAGAAAATACAACTGTGGTGACATACGTTGTAGTAAAGTGACAATAACAACTCTCTTATTTAAACTTGTGTCTTAACGTTTGAAAAATAGGCGTGACCGTAAGTAGGAAATGGCAGCTCAAGGTTATGAAATATTTATGGATTAGTTCCCTATAAAATCTTGCCAAGAATTCCCTTTTCAATTATGAGACATGGCTAGTATACATTCTTCACTTTTTACTTTCTCGTATATACGAAGTATAGAGAAAGTATTGTAATCGTGCAAAAAAAAAAAATCGAGATTTTTACAAATCTCGACGTTTTACACCTCACTGATACGGAAAAACATAATTTTGCAATCTTGTCCGTATGTCTGTGTGTGTGTGTGTCTGTGTGTCTGTCCGTGTGTAAACACGATAACTTGAGTACCATTACAGCTAGGTGGATGAAATTTCATATATAAGTATTTTATCAAAATCGTAGATCCGTATCAACTTTTGAGCGATTTCCGATAACCGGAAGTGGTACTTTTCCTATTTTGAATTTTTCAAAAGCCTATAACTTGAGTACTATTTCAGATAGATAAATGAAATTTCACATGTAAGTAAAAGATCTAATTCTCTACCTTCTGTTAAATTTTGAGTAATTTCCGTTGACTGGAAGTAGTACTTTACGCTACTTCCGATTTCTCAAAAAACTAATGTAAATTTTAAAAGTACTAATAATATTGCGCACTATTATGCGCTTTTTTATTTGGCGTTCACTTGGTGTGCAATTAATTTGTCTACGAGATTTTATTCTATTTTTAAAACTTTAAGTATTTAAAATGGATTAAAAATCATGTCTATAGCCCCAGTTCCCATCCCCTGTTATTTTATATAAGAATATTCGAGAAAGTTTAGGGGAGATCACTCTCGGTTTATTTTCCACTGTAAACCGAGCTTATTGAAGTTAAAATAAAGTAAAAATAAACCGGGAGTGATCTCCCCTAAACTTTCTCGAATATTCTTATATAACGTGGAATATAGACATGATTTTTAATTACTTAAACTTTGAAAAAAATAGAATACAATCTCATAGAAAAAAGAATTGTGCACCAAGCGAACGCCAATACAAAATGTGCATAATAGTGCGCAATATTATTAGTACTTTATAAATTTACATGCGGTTTGTGAGAAATCGGAAATAGCGTAAATTAGTACTTCCGGTCAACGGAAATTACTCAAAATTTAACAGAAGGTAGAGAGAATTAGATCTTTTACTTACGTGTGAAATTTCATTTATCTATGTGAAATTGTACTCAAGTTATAGGCTTTTGAAAAATTCAAAGTAGAAAAAGTACCACTTCCGGTTATCGGAAATCGCTCAAAAGTTGATTCGGATCTACGATTTTGATAAAATACTTATATATTAAATTTCATCAACCTAGCTGTAGCGGTACTCAAGTTATCGTGTTTACACACAGACAGACAGACACACAGACACAAAGACATACGGACAAGATTGCAAAATTATGTTTTTCCGTATCAGTGAGGTGTAAAAAGTCGAGATTTGTAAAAATCTCGATTTTTTTGCACGATTACAATACTTTCTTTACGAGAAAGTAATTAGAAATTGAACAATAGTACATGCTAAAAACATTGTGTACTTCTGGCGGCTTAAATTTGAATCGGTTGCAATGAACCTTAAAAAAAAATAAACACCTTTATACTTATATTATAAAAGAAAATGCTACTCATTATTTTAATGACTAAAAAATATTCAATACCTAACATGTGCGCAAAAATATGTTGCGCAACAATCATCATCTTTTGTACAGCTTCCACCTCTCAGTTTACAACAACTGTTTGATAAAGAAGACAACATAGGTATAAACATAAATATTATATACATATATATGTATATATATACATTTTCTCCTCTATCTTTTTATGCATATATATATATATATATATATATATATATATATATATATATATATATATATATATATATATATGCTAATTTTATAAAAAGTGTATTTAATTTAAGTACGATGCTCTGCATAAACAATGAATTATAATTTAAACAAATTGTTATATTTACAATCCTATTGAATGAAGATAGTTCGAGTAGACTCACCTGTCTGATACAACAAAGAGATTTGCCATACAAAGCAGAAGAAGAAGAACTGCGATCTTCATTTTAATCAGCTAAGTAAATCTGAAATAAATATCTTAAATATAAAGTTTTGCGTTTCTACACAGTTTCATCAAAGTAATTTTGTATAAACCAATGAATTAATTGTACATATTCCATTTTAAACAGATAATACATTTTACATTGCCCGTTAAAATACATTGTTTATTTATAATATAAAATTATTTTTACTTTTTTGCAGAGATATAATGCGGGAGTGATCTCCCCTAAACTTTCTTGATTATCCTTAGAAAAAACTAATGTGTACGGAAAGTAGAATAAGTTCCACTTCCATTACTGGAAATCGCACACAACATATAATATAAAAAAAATTATAATATAATACTTATATGCAAATTGTTGTCAATCTCGTTGTAAATGGGGTCAAGTTATTAAGTACACAGACAGACACACAGACACTTAAACACACACACAGACAAACAGACAAGATTGCAAAATTAATTTTTTACTACTCAGAGAGGTCTAAATCGTCGAGATTTGTGAATACTCTATTTTGTAATTTGCCCTTCTTTAAACTCCGTATACGAGAAAATGAGAGACTAAACATACGTAAACATAAAAACATTTTGTTAATGCAAATAAACATATATTATTAATAAAAACTACTTTACTACAAAGCTAACTTACAATAAAATTAAATGAAAGATATTATTAATTGAACCTTTTTCATACCAAATATTGAAATCATTTTATATAGCTCGTTGAAATATATTGTAAATATCAAATTTTCTAATTATTTTTACTTTTAATTATACTTAGAAAATATGTAAACATGAATATAATTTTTTTAATGCAAATACTTATATATTATCTTTAACAAATTATTTACTACAAAGCTAACTTACAATGATGTATGTCTTTCAGA
>NW_026731631.1:0-154347 GCF_028476545.2 Physella acuta
ACCTTCCCGGCGCCCGGGGACAAACTTTCAATTCCCCCCCCCCCCCCTCGGGAGCAAATTTTCAATTTGCGTCCCCCCCCCCCCCCTCAAACTTTCGATGTGCATCCCCCCCCCCGTCAAACTGCAAAAATGCAGCTAAAATGACATTTTAATTTGTTTTTACAACCCATTTTGGCGCCCCCTAAGGTCGGCGCCCGGGGACATATGTACCCCCCTGCCCCCCCCCCCCCCCCCCATCGCTACGCCTCTGGCGGTCACCCCGGTCCTACAGCAAAATGAGATTTTCGTTGCGGTGTCACCCCTCTCCTCCCTATAATACTATTGTATTATTTTAACGAAATGAAAAAAAATTGCATTGACGGTAAATCTATGGTGTTATTCGGTGCAGACCGCAACACCACTCTGCCCCCTCTCCCTTAAAGCATTTTGTCGTTACTGTCAGTGTTCATTTTAGATTTTTGTTCTCGTGGGGGGGGGGGGGGGGGGCTAAATTTCCGGGGTTGGTAGGGGGCGGACACTGGTAAAAGAATATATTTTGTATATAAGTTATATTTCGTTCGAAGTGGGGGGGGGGGGGGGGGCGGTAGGAGGCATCGCGCTTCCCCAAGAGAGATGCCTGAAGAAAGAAATACTGGTTAAACCAGTAGCATAGCGAGGGGGGGGGGGGAACATATGTCCCCGGGCGCCGACCTTAGGGGGCGCCAAAATGGGTTGGAAAAATAAATTGAAAGTTTGAGGGGGGGGGTTGCAAATCGAAATCATGAGGGGGGTGCAAATCGAAAGTTTGAGGGGGGGGGGTGCAAAATCGAAAAGTTTGTCCCCGGGCGCCGGGAAGGGTCGCTACGCCTGTGCTGGTTACTGCTTTAACAAGTCATGGTAATGCTGGACTTAAGTCCAGATTTGTTATCGTTGTGGCGCAGTGGAATCGACGGAATAAAATGGTTATTTGAAGTGTTTGTTTTATTCGCGAACTGGTCGTTTGTTTCTTGTGTTTCTACCCCCCCCCCCCCCCCCACACACACACATACACACACCGCTTCCTAAATCAATAGACATTGGATTCCTCTTCTCTTGATGAAAGTTCCCACGATTCCCAGACGGTGACAACTTGCAAGAACCGCTCAAATTCGGGATTCAAACAGTTTTAGGCATACGAGAAACAGTGTTTGTTTCAGACTTTTTTCTCCGTGAAGGGGGGGGGGGAAGCTTGAAACGTTGGCGGGAACTAAATTTTCCGAGGGGAGAGGGGGCGGACACTGGTAAAACTATACATTTTCTACCAATAGGTGGACATAGGCCTAATATTAATAGAAAGTACAATAACTATTCGTGTTAGAAAAATACTAACAAGAGAAAATAACTCTACGACAAAGTTGCCCTTGGGGGAAAAAAACATTCCACGATAGAATAAAAAATACAGTTTTATTTTAATTTCAAAGTGATCAATCAATCAATCGTCCCTTTAACAATGATTGTGGTATTTGGGGCACGACAGTTGATTTTCCATAATTTTCCGCCATTTGTCTCGGTCCCCTGCAGCTCTGAGCAGTGTTTCTTTCAGACTTTTTTTCTCCGCTGGGGGAGGGGGGTTGGAGACTCGAAAAAATTGTGTGGGGGGGGGGGGGGGGGCGGACAATGATAAAAGTGTATATATTTTTATATAAATTCTATTTTTCGGGGAATAGGGTCGAGTCGGCAAAGCTCATGGTTGATAAATTCGAAAATAAAGTTGATCCCCTTCCAACACTAAAAATAAGAACGAAGAAGAAGAGAAAAAAAGAAGGGGAATAGGGAGGGAGGAAGAGGCCGTAGACGTCACCTGAAGATATGCCTAGATGCCTGAAAGAAATTCTGGCCTTGAGTACCTCCCGCAACGAGCAGCCCAATCTAATCCTCCGTCCATGACATCTTTGCCTTCCCTTTCTCTTTCTTCCTGGCCCCATTGCCCTGCATTGTTGATGCTTTCAATGAATACACATCAAAATTAAATCAGAAAGTATTTTGAGTACAACATTATCCTGTTCATCAGTCGCGTTGTTCGGTCGGGTGTCACCTGATGCGGCACCTATGTATTTATGTCTTGGTGTCACCCTCCTAAATAGTGTCACCCATGAGGTCTGCACCCCCCGCCCCCGCCCTCGCCTACTCCTCTGCTGTCAATTGTTATCGCATTACAATAAAGTCACATCGCTACTTTAAAAAACTGTTCTCATGGCTATCGGCCTTAAACGTGTGGAAGGAGGGTAAGGATTAGATGTTTTTATTACTGGTTGTCACATCAAAGAAGAGCGTGAGGCTACAGGGATCACTTTTGTATATAGACAAAACAACACCCCAACCTCCCACCGTCGCCGTTCCAAACAAACAATAACAATTACACCCCCCCCCCCCTCCCTCAGACAAAAATGAGACATCCCTTCTTCCCCCCCCCCCCCCCCATGAATTTTTAAAATCCGTTCCCTGACTTCGAAAGCGTAGGTAGGCTTACATTTAAATACGATGTTACATTTTCTATTCTTAAAATCTCTAAGATACTGCATACAGATACCTCTGACTAAAGGAATACGACAAAACATAAGCTTAACAGTCCCCCACCCACCCCTCTTTAAAAAACACCATATGATTATGTATTTTAAAAAAACAAACAAGAAAGGTTAGTTCTTTCTTTACATCCCCCCCCCCCCTCAGACCTCGACCCCCCCCCCCCCCCCATGTAGCAATGCGTCACAAAACGTCTACACCTTTTCCCACCCTCACATCACTCCCCCACCACCCCTGGCCCAACAACATTTGAACAATGCTACGGCTTGAAATAGTTGAAAGACACAACAATGGTTGAATAACACACAGAAAGCTACAAACCACATACATGTCGCAGTCTGGAATTATACCCTTTATTACTTGGATTTGCGGAGTTTCTTCTCAGATAATTCTTTATTACTGGCATGAAGTCCTTGCTCTTTACTGTAGCATTGTCTAAACACATTTAAAAAGTCAGTCCAAACTATTCAACCCTACTGTGTTACGATGAATTTTTTTTTTTTTTTTTTACAAAAAAAAATTATTATCTTGAAAAATTTTTTTATCTAGAGGGGTTTGGAAATGAAATAGAAATTTTGGACAAAGACTAAAGAGTGTTGTTCCAACGCCTAAGGTAGTCATTGGTATAAAATATAATCACTGTATGATAAAAGGCGTATATTGTGTTCTTGTGGACATGTAGTGTTAAAATTACAATCTATGTTCAAATTGCTAGTATTTGCTAGTCTTGAAAAAAAATAAACATTCTCCATATCGAAGACCCTGCAATCAGAGTTTCTTTCAGATCCACCCCGGGATAAAAATGTATGAAAGAAACACTGCCTGCAAATTCGACATTGGAAAATAGAATTTAGAAACAAAATTAGTCTGTGTGAAGAATGACTTAGCTAACGAGTCAAAATGGAGCTTTGTTCCTTGCGGACACCTTTAAAAAAAGTACCCGCCGTGTATGTTTATACATGTATACTTAATTTTACAGGCATAATTAATTTTACGTACAGGCGAAATGAAGCTGAATGCGGAACCCGAATCACAGATCGTAACCCGAAATCATTTTTCAGGTTCGAGCAGAGTGTCTGCAACCCAAACTTTTGTAACCCGGGGCCCCACTTAAAGCCCAAGACCCCGACCCTTTTTGCTGTTCCCATTATTCGAGCGAACACGGCAAGCACAATATTGTTACTATTATTAACCTAAGGGGGTTTCTCATGCCTCGGATTACTCTTTACACCCAGTCAATATTTTTGTCCTTTTCGGGTTTACCCAATGCTTCTGCCTATTGTTTTTCCCCTCTACCCCCTTCATCTATCAATCTTTCGACGGGCTTTCACTTTGGTGTAAGCTACCTTTGTGTGGCTCGTCTTAAGATCGTAATTCGGCTGTCTTTGTTATGTAACATACTCGACGCAGCTCAGCGACAGTCATGTCCTGGCGTTTGTGTCACACACCACTAGATATTTCTGACTACAATGAAATTAATTGACGGGTGGGTGGAGGAAACCGCATTGAAAAATACACCCCTAACTACCCCCAACCTTTACCTATTTTTTAAATAAGCTTTTAAAATTACATATAATTCATATAATATCAATATTATCCATCTTAAATAAACATATCTGTTCATAAGAAGCAGTAGCGTAGCGAGGGGGGCGGGGGGGGGGGGGGGGGACATATGGGTTGGAAAAATAAATTGAAAGGTTGAGGGGGGTGCAAATCGAAATCTTGAGGGGGGGGGGGGTGCAAATCGTCGAAAGTTTGGGGGGGGGGTGCAAATCGAAAAGTTTGTCCCCGGGCGCCGGGAAGGGTCGCTACGCCTCTGATAAGAAGTTATACTGTTATTTTTAATGATTATTGATTATTGTTTAATTTGTATTAATTAAACCAGGAACATATTTCCCCCGCATCACCCCCCTCCGCATAAGATAGTGGAAAGGGGTACCAATATAAAACCGTTCATTATTCCCTCTTTATCTAATTTCATTAACCATCAGAGGCGTAGTCAAGTTTTCTCTGCAACCGCCCCCCCCCCTTGCTCCTCCGGCCTACGCCTCTGTTTACCATATATGTTCTCCTGTCTTTCTATTGTTTTTTTCCCCATTCATTAATTCTAAGAACACATTTTACTTCCAGTTCTCAGCACAGAGGAGCGAATGTTGAAGCTAATGGGCCGCGAGGCTGTAAAACTTTCATGGGTGGACATTTTATAACCAAATGTATTCATTGATCGTGGAGGTTGTAGCGCACACTCGAAGCTTCTTGGTCGAGCTTTTAAAACAAAGTTAAAGCAAATCGGTGAAGCTCAAAATAGACAAAGCAATATATATATATATATATATATATATATATATATAAATATATATATATATATATATATATATATATATATATATATATATATATATAATATATATATATATATAAGTATTGCTTTGTCTGTTTTGAGCCTGCATTGAGCCTATATTGGCCTGCATAAGCCTATAATTTAAATGTATGCTACATACGCGTACGTGTATGTGTATAAGCTGTAATCACTGCAGACTTAAGAGTAACGATGTTTATCTTTACTCTGTTAATAATACAGTCAGATGAAGCATTGCTTTCTTTATAGCTAGCGCGTTTACGTCATAATGTCACCCCCACCTCCTTGTAATAATTGTCGATTAAGACTATTTAACTTTAATTGATCATTAATGGAACTGGCAAAAAAAAAGCATTTTTCTTCTGTACATTTTGCTATTTTTTACCTTGGTGTCACCCTCCTAAATGTTGTCAACCGGTGAGGTTCGCACCGCCGCCCTCCCCCTCGCTACGCCTCTGGTTAGAAACTCTATGTAAATACATGAAAGAGGATGTGGGTGTTGTGGGGAGGGGGGAGAGGTGCCTGAATAAAAGATACAGAAAAAGATACAGAAAAATAACAATCGTACACAACCTCAAGAGCTTTAATGTAAGTCAAAATGGACACCTCGTGCAGATAAACAGTTTTCAGATCACTACGTATCTGTCCGTCTTTAATCCGGCCCGCGTTACTCGATACGGCCGAGCCATTCCTGATCCCCCACAAACTTAATTTTAACCTCCACCCTCTTAGGCTGTCTTGTTGTAAGGGATAAATGTGCCGCATCAATTAACCCCCCCCCCCCGCCCCTCCCCAATTTACCGTACTGACCCTAGTGCCCTAATAGCCGCAGGGGCTCGAAATTTTTTTTCGCGAGAAGCCCACCCAACTTAATCCGTCCCTCGACTCGGGCGCAGAATTTCTTTCAGGCACCTCCCTCCCCCCCCCCCCCCCCCCCTCTGAAGCAATTCTAGCGCCCATTCGAAAAGAGAAGGAAAAAAAATTACATATTAAATATATACTTTAACTAGGATCCACCTCACACCCCACGGATATGTAAGTGACCCCCCCACCCCCGGAGAAAAAACGCCTGAAAGAAACAAAGCTCGGACACGATACCCACTCGCACTGTCTCTTGCTTAATCCTCTTTTCCCGACCGTGCCTTCGTGTCATAGACCCATGGGGCATATGCAGTAGAATTAATATGTTTCAATGACCTCGGCATACGAGGGAATAGTTTTGTCAGAAACTATGGATGTTGTCGATAAATAACGTCACACAGGCGAGTGGTCCGTAATTTTTTTACGGTGGTGGGGGGTGGGGGGGGGGGGGGGGTGGGATTCAGATACGGTGAAGTCACACTTTTACAATATAAAAAGTCATGTTAGAAAACGAATTTTAGCCGTTAATTCGCGTTTTAGAAAACTTAGAAAGATAAATTGTGTAGAAATACTCTTTGTTTACCGAGATCAGGTTGTTGTAGGGCTGATGTGTGACGTCATTTTCGGTTTTTTTTTTTCGCGACGATGGGTGATGAGGGGAGGGGGGTGGATGTAATAATCTACAAAAAAGCATGACGTCATTTATTGATGACCTCTATGCTGAGCCCGCCTTCGTTTCCCTAACGTGAGCCAGGTACCCATAAGAGCTGGGTGGACTCAGGGACGTCCTACATACAGTGGCGTCGCTAGATCGGGTATCACCCGGTGCGGAACTTAGTGGTGTCACCCCTCTCCAAGAAACAAAGTATATATAAATATATATATATATATATATATATATATATATATATATATATATATATATATATATATATATATATATATATATATATATATATATATATATATATATATATATATATATATATATATATATATATATATATATATATATATATATATATATATATATATATATATATATATATATATATATATATATATATCTTCTTTTAATAATTGTCGCGGTCCGCACCCCCGCCCCGCCCTCGCTACGCGTACTCAAGCCTGGGAATCCGAGCTCGAGACTTTGTGGGTAGCAGTCTAGCGTTCTTGCTTAATGATCACTCACTTATGTTAGAGAAGCAAGCCGACCGTCCGATCAGCTACCTAAGTAAAGTTCCCCTTTCAAAAACCTGACGGTCTATGGGGCAATTGAAGTAGAGTTCACCTGTTTCTGTGACATCGGCTTGTGAAAGGATAGTGTGGTCAGCACTATGCTAGCCGCCTTTACTTTACTTTACGTGAGTTAGGTACCCATTAGAGCTGAGTGAACTCAGGGACGGTCTATATCAGCGAGCCCCGAGAAGATTAATGTAGCACTACGAATGTGGTACAATTGTAGACAGAAGCCCTGGCACATGATGTGGCATAGCAGGTAGATCCATTTGATTCTGATTACATTTAATTCAAAACACCAATTAAGACAACATTATCAGTTATTGAGGTGATGAATATATTGATATATTGAGTGTCCACGAGCGTACATACACACAATTTACATAATAGGTGGATGGGGGGTCCATCCATAAAGGATTCTGGGGGGGGGGAGGTCATCCATAAAGGATTCGTATGTGTGATGAGACGGGGGGTGGGGGGGGGGGGAGGTTCAGATAGTATGACGTCACACTTGTATTTTAATAAAGTAAATGTTAGAAAAATAATTTTAGACGTTAATTTTCGTTTTAGAAACTTATTTTTAGTAAATTGTAGTAGAAATTGTCATATTTTAGGAGGTGTATGGTGTTTTGTGACGACGTGTGACGGAGGGGAAGGGGTGGGGGTATGGAAAAAAAATCGTCAAAAATGCGTGATATTATTTATAGATTACCCCTATGTAGGCCTTCACTACTGTGTCATAAAGCTGGGACAGGGGGTGGAGCTACGTTTCGCACCATTTGAGGATGACAGTAAAATTAACTAGCAGATCAAGGTTCAAATGCATGGGTAATAAATGTGGAGGAGAGGGGGGGGGGCTTAAGGAGGGTGACACACACACACACACCAGTGGCGTAGCGAGGTCGGGTGTCACCCGGTGCGGCACTTAATGGTGTCACCCCCCCCCCCCCAGAGGCGTAGCGACCCTTCCCGGGGACAAACTTTCAAATTTTCTATTTGCACCGCACCCCCCTCAAACTTTCGATTTGCACACCCCCCTAAATTATCTGCCCCTAATAGCCGTCACTAAACCCGACTCCACGAAGGTAAACATAGCGTGAACCACAGCTCACTAAGACCATGTAGGGTTTGGGGATGGTAGGGAGCGCGTTTACAGCTTGTTTTCTAGCGTCTCCCAGAAGAGAATTATATATATAGATAGTAGGAATATTATTTATATGAAAGCTGTATGGCAATCGTCCATAGGGCCCATATGACATTAAATACCTACTCTGAAATGTGTGTGTATGCGTGTGAATGGGTTTCTTATTTTTGTCACGGAGCACACATTGTGTGTTTCGTAGTAATTTAACAGCTTAAGTTTTTCCTTAAAATTATTTGGGGGGGGGGGACAAACATTTTTATACTTTGTTAACCTGTGTCAACCTCCCTCCCACCGGAAATTTTAAGTGCACTCTTCGGAAGTTTCAAATTTACCCCCCCCCCCCCCCCCCCCCCCCCAATTCCCATGCATACGACCAATGCGCCTTTCGCAATACATAACTTTGCGCACGATCCGGTGTGTGAAGGAGATTAATTAAATATTTAATCTTTTTGTATAAAATTCGTGGATGTATTTTATCTTTAATTTATATGGATTGCTTTAAAAATTTAAAAGTGTAATAAACTAGGACATCAAGAAATATTGAAATAAGGCCTATTTCAAAGAAGTTTCGTTGATAGATTGTTGTTTGTTGTTTTTTTTTGGTCTCAATAAAGGTCTGTTACGAGATCGAGTAAGTATTTAACTGTTTAATGAATAAATAATCTAACATTTAACTATTTTAATTAATCAAATTAAAATAAAATGAAACATTTAGACTCTAGGGATAGATCTAACAGTGCATTGAAAATTCTTGATTTAGAATTTAGATAATCCCTAGACATTGTCTATTCAGAGCAAGTCAACCAATCGAAATTCAGAAAACTAGACTACAAACGTGACGTCACAGTACCAGCCAAAACCAAGATGGCTCTCTCGGTAAAAAGATAGGGATTGAGAATCAACTTGTTCCCAATCTCATTATGCATTTATGTAGCGGTGGATTCTTGGTGTATTTCTACTTTGGATTATATACAACACTTGTAATAAACCTGACTGTGAATTGGGTAGCATCATGAAATATAACTTCCTTGGAGCAGAGAAATATGTACGTTTTTATATTTTATTTTGTTTGCGCTGCTCGGTTCGAGTGCTGGCTGGAGTGCGAGTGCTGGCTGGAGTAAATTTATTTTTAAAAATATTCTCCACATAGAAGAGTAGTGAGTCAATACTCAATACGAGTGCTAGATCTAGAAACGAAATAAAGGCTTGGTTTTATTTTATTCATTTCTAATAAAGTTATTAACCTGGTTAATAGATCTAGAGTTCAGTGATATTTAGATCTAGATATAGATCTAGATATCTAGATTCTAGATCTAGATCTAATCTAGAATGTTAGATGTTTGAATGAGAATGAAAAAAATGATGAATGAATTTATTATTTAATTATTATTGAACATGATGAATTGGAATGATGATTTATTAGAATTTTACTATTTTAGCTACTAAACTAATGAACTACAAGTCCAGAGTTTCTATGTCTAGATCTAGAATCTAGATATAGAATTTAGAATAGTGGAATAAGTCTAGAGTCTGGAGAGTTAGTAACTTTTGTACTAAGTAAAAGTAACTTATTCTACTGCAACTGCGTAAACAACAGTAGCTGCTTGATCAAAATCTAACTATAATTACTAGATAATCTATAACTAGCCTAATTAGTTTACTAAATGTCAAAATTCAGATTTAATGTGAGACCTAATATTATTAATATAGCAAATAATCAGTGCTAAAAGTCTTAACTATAGGCTTATACAATATTCATTATGACTATGATGGCTAGATCTAGATTATATAAAACTATAATTACTAATAGGCCAATTCTAGCCGGAAAAAGATACGCATGCGCAATGGAGATAAACTACAACTTGCCTTCACAGCGATGTTTTCGATACTGCGCATGCGTGTGTTTACAACAGCAGAACCCTAGCCATAACCCTAACCCTAGATGTAAACCTAGCTCGGCTATTAAGGTCACTGCCCATGCGCAGAACTTTCTTTTGCCGGCCTAGTGGAGACACTGGGGCAAAAAAAAAATTTCCAAGTAGTTACACTAAAAGTCTAAAGTCTAAATAGTCCAATATCCAAAAATTAAAACTTGAAATAAATATAGCAAATTGTGAAGTGAATATCATTGTTATGTATTATGTATGTCCTACCAAACCTAGACCTACTGGTTATTAAGCCTCGCTTCATGAAATTCATAGAAAGTTAAAAATAATTAAAATAAATGGGGTGTGTCACTAAATAAATGGTGTGATACACAATTTAGTGTAAGCTAATCAGCTCTTAAAATGTACTAAGTAGTATAGGCCTATCAGTTCTGTCTAATTAGTCTGATTAATTTTAATTAAATTAGAAAATTTACTTGTGATAGGAAAGCAGTATGAGTGTACTGTTGTTAGTAAATTAACAAATAAGAATATCAGCCTACTATTCATATAATTTTAGTTACATTTTACCTAATAAACTGTAAAATTCACTAGGCCTACATCTAAACATTAAAAGTTTTGGTTAAAAGGGCTAGTAGGCTGAACCCTTATGAGTTAGCTTAGACCTAATAAAATTAAATAAAATACAACAATCTGTTTTTCATGTTTAATTTCCAGTTAAATTGCTCTCCAATGGCAAAGCAAGAATGTCTCATTTTCAGTTTATTTTGGTATTAAATTAGTCATTAAATAATACAGACTTCTATATACAATATATACAGTGAATATCTATAATTTATATTGTTATTGAGTTTGTATTCACTTATGTTTTCAAGCCTGAGAGCTAACCACAGAATAATTAGGGGAAGATAGTCCTCTTTTAAAATTACTCACATTAAATAGTGCATATAAAAGCTTTTTAAATGTTATTAAGAACTTAGAAATCTTTTCATATTTTTTTTCTTTGAATTTAAAATGTAAACAATAATTTTGTGTATTGCT
This sequence comes from Physella acuta, assembly GCF_028476545.2. Taxonomy (NCBI): domain Eukaryota; kingdom Metazoa; phylum Mollusca; class Gastropoda; family Physidae; genus Physella; species Physella acuta. The sequence continues at coordinate 11,072 of NW_026731631.1, forward strand.
TATTTTAGGCTTGTTACATTACCCTTATGATATCAGTAATACTGCAACTGCAAAAATAAAATAAAAATGTTTATTTTATGCTAGCGCGTTTATATATTCAAACATTCTTTACCTGATTTTTTAACTTAATCAAAATAATCTACTTTTATTTTATTCCAGGTAGGAAGGTTTCATTGTATTCATTTTCCTTGACACCAAAAGGGTTAGATGACTGCAAATCATGACTAGAATAACACATCTACTGGATTATAATTTCAAAGTTTCACATCTGTGGAGTAACCTTCATTTGTATTGAAGGGAATGTGCTTTCAAATATGGAAATGCTGACCCAAAAAGGATATGTGTTTGTGTTTCTACTAATTACAACGGGTAGTTTATTCTCTTGGTGCTATGCCTGTGTTCCTGGATGCCAATGCACAATGCTAACCAAGTCACAGAAAGGTCGGAAAGTTAACTGCACTCATCATGTGGCTCCATTCACATCCCTGGCGAATTTGAACTTTCCTCCGGATACTGTTCATTTGTGAGTAAATAAATATATATATTTTACATTAGTTATATCACACATTATTTATCTATAGCTATTAGTAATGAAATTTTATTTTTCTTTGACAAAATTGTATACAGTTTTTAGTTTTGTATATTATGAAATAAATAGCATGCTGAGAGGCAAGCCTTATTTTAGTCTTATTATATTTCTTTATTGTTTCCCAGGGATTTTGCTCACAATGCTTTGGTTGTTTTAAAACAACGCTCATTCATTCAACTTTCCAGTCTTCAAAAACTGTAAGTATTTCTTATTCTACAGACTACTTCATTTTTTGGTTCTTCTATCTTAAAAGCAGAGAAATGATGTAGATATTTTCATTAGTGACAGTCATTCCTGAAAATCAAAACTTAGTTAATATCTTACTTCAAACTGGAGTTCACTACCTGATCCTTGGATGACTAATAATCCCTCTAATAAAAAATAAACAAACAACTACTCAAAATCAAAACAGCATTTGTTTTGCATTTGTGTCCACTATCAGAGTAGAAGAATACAATATAACTTGAATATCAATGCAATACCATTTATATTTTTAACTGAAATAATAAGAAAAATGGTGTTGGAACTAAATAAAAGGTTGCCCTAGTCCTAGCACTAAACCTAGTCATTTCTCTGTTTCTATAGGTATGTAGGGCCTACCATATTTTCATACCATACATCTTCGCTCCTCTTTGAATTTTTTAAAACTCTAATACATTAATTTATAAGGCATGATTTTTCTTATTCATATGCAGTAAACAAATATGAAAAGTATATGAAAAATAAAATCCATGATTATGATTTTACTGATGTAAATCTATTAAAAACATTTTAACTATTTTACTGAGCCCATTAAATATGAGGTTTTTTTTAATTTCCTAGAGGCTAGCTTTTTTTAAAGTGATTGAATATTATTAAGTAAAATCTTAGAATGATAACTCAAATCTCTAAAGTTATGTTGAATACACCCTGAAAGAAATGATTATTACGTTATTGGGTCGACATATAAACATGAAACAACACCAACTTGTCATCCTAAACTATTAGAAGTAGTTAATGTTCCTTCTAAGCTGTTTGGTCATAAGAAATTGTATAACAAACTTTTATAAGTAATTTCAAGGCCAAGCGGTCACAATATATTTTCTTCAGGGGAAAGTTTGTTACCAGGTGGTTTTATAAAGTTATGTTGATTATCACAGTAGCATGACTCATGCTGTCTCATTTTCCATCTTGCACAAATATCCTGTTGCTCCTTATATGTTCAAATTACAAGTTTTAAAAAAAAAGAGATTGAGCTCTGCTAATTCAGAGCATAAAGTGTTAGGCTTGATTACATCTGGCCTCTTCAAGGTTGTACCACTAGGGACGGTTTTGGCTGAGTTCTGAACGGGTCTGATAATAAATAATGCATGTCTATGCATTGTTGTAATGGGCAGCAATTAAAAAGATTAATGGAAAGATAAAAATACAGTGTGCTAATGTTTAATACAATTATTAATACATTTTTGAATCAATTTCTCTGCATTTTTATAGAACATTATTCAACATGGATTTTGGGTTGCTTTGGTATACTGAACCCTTAAATCATTTTTGTCCAGAGTTTTTAAAAATTCCTTTCTGTCTAATATATCTGTCCATTAGGTTACACAATTTCGTTTGCATTCATCTGGAATATAAAATGAACTCACTTTGAAATAACAGAGCAGCTATGGCCATTAACATCAAGAGTGAGACACAACAATTTCAGACATACAAACTGAATTTTGAATATTTTTATTTATTATTTGGGCATTACTGACATTTCCAGGCAATATTTTAGACATAACTCACAGACAAGGAATAGAATTAAATAATCTTCAAATAATGTATTCAAGCTTATTCCAGGGTGTAGAGAATGAAATTGTTTTAAGTTGGTGTAACCTGTAATAATAGAGGGCAGTGGTATAAAAGCTATAATGAATATGCCAGTAACTAACGTTTCTACTTACAATAGTTTGTTTTTTTACCTAGATCTAGTTCCTTATATCAGTTCTAGATCTAGTAATAGTTTTCATTCCTTTATGAACGCCAGCTGTGACTGTGTTGAGTTTATATTTTGCTTTTATCAAACCTTAAGAACTAGAGTATACTCTGTAGCCATAGAAAAAAAACAATATGCCTACTGTATTGTCGTGTCTGCGATCACATTAGATATTTACTTAGTGACGGTAGACGCTAAGAGTTAGGCGTTGTACTCGCGTGTTCTTTGGGTGGGGCTTCGTCTACAACAGAGTCAAGATATCTGTAGACAAGAACGATGGATTGACTTTGTAGGAGTGATGTGTTCCATCAAAATTGCTCATAGAAAATTGCATATAGCACCATAACCTTTTCTGTTTTTGAAAACTATCAATTTATCTAAACAAATCTACACGGAAAATCGTAAATTTAAGGACACGCACTTTAATCTGTCTAAATCGCTTTTTTTTAAAGTGAAGAAAGCTTTATAGTGTATTTTTTAAATCAACCACTAATTTTTGTTTGTGTACTCCCCCTTTCCCTTGTCTTCTTTACTTACCTATGACTTACAAAGGAACTAACATAAATTGTATATTTAACAACCTTTATTATCATTACTAAATGGGAAACATTCTTGTATTGGAGCTTACCCAGGCAAGCACCGCTGAGAAAGGAATTGACTTCATAGTGCGTGCCTCATTACTGCTTCTTTTCTCCCTTACCATGAAAACGCTGAGATAAACACGTGTTTCCAATGCGTTAGTTTATACCTTCCATCCGAAAAGGTTTTTTTTTTTAGCTTTCAAAAAGCTAGGAGCCGTTTGATCCTGTACTATGCATCTTCAAATTCTACTGGTTTGGTCTTTATTTATCTTAAAGGCTGATACATTTAAAAAAAAAAAGGTTACTACGACTGGATTAGTTCTCAAATTAAATTTTTTTAACAATATATATTTTAAAAAAACCTCGTTTCAGTTTTTGCGTGGTGATTTAAAACCGGTTGAAAAAAATCCATGTGATTTCGTCATATGTTTATTAAAAAAAAACGTGGGTGTGGTGATATGCTTTAGGTGCGCTAAAATTATTTACATTTTGAACCCCGTTGTCATCAATTAGCTGTGCGTCAAAATTGTATACACGTTCGTAGTCCATGTAAAGTTACTTTTGTGCTTATAGCAGAGAGAGTATTTGTAACTCACAAAGAGGCGGCCCTTTGATGTTCGCACGGCTCATTTACCGCAGTAAATGAGCTTGTCTCCTATCATTCATCTGTAATGAGCACATAGGAGGTGGCAAACATCGGTCTACCTGGGTCTTAGAGTTACTCACCATGGTAATATTGTACAGAATGGATGCACCTATATCACCCACCACCGTTACGATAGGACGGTAGCTGTGTGAGGCGAATAGCGACTCAATCTATTGAATGTATACATGTACCCGTCGGATTTTTTTGTGGGTGTAAACCACACCTCTAAAAAAAAAACTACGCCGAGAACGTAACGACACTGTGCAATCTATAGCAGCTTGATAAATCAGTTCATTATTTGTGTTATCTCGCTGCTCTTGGTGAAACAAAAAGAAGTACTTGAGCAGTGTAACTAGGATCAAAAAGTTTCATTACCCTGCTCATTTTCCCTTCAACTCCGGAGCTATCTTTGCGCAAAATGTACTAAGACAATGGCGCCAGTTTTATGTCTACAAGGTGAACAGGGATTGAATGCTTTTTTTTTTAAATATGCAGGTCTGGTACGTGCGCCTCGATGTCGACCATTATAATTAGCACTGCTGTTTTTGTAAATCACTAAACTACATTATAACTAATATATTGATAATTTGTTTAGCTTTGGATTGATCCAAGCATGCGCGCCACCTATGTTCAGCAGCATAACGAGATATGTAATTATTGAATCATGCTATTTTTATTACCTGGCCTTCTGTTGTTGCCCGTCTATTTTTCAAAAAGTTTATACACTTAGTCTTACGTTTACTACACAACATAACAGAAGACGAAATTGAAAATGTAACTTTCAGTAAATCCGCTAAACTTTCTAAAAATATCATTCATACTATGTACGTTTCGTGCCAACGTTTTAATTCCTGATTGCCTTTTAAATCGTATGTTTGTAATTATATTTATTTATATTCATGGCTCTAGGTGTTGTAAACTCCACTCCCCATGCATCTTAGACGTAGCTCGCTCAGGTACAAAATCGCACGAAAGAAAAAAAAAGTTATAATATAAGGGGGGAAAAAGGTTGTTCTTTGTGTTTATTTTCACGTTGCTATAAATAGAGCATGATATAACTGTATTTAATGGCAAACGTGAAATTGAAGTTAGAAACAAAATAACTTCTTAAAACAATAGAGGGGGTCGCACCGAGGATTACGATGAGTTTGTGTTCTGGTGATAAGCGTTTTTATTCATGTTGTTTTTATTCCTATTTATTCCTTTAGTCGACTCGTACTGGTCCCAAATAGTTCTATCAGTAAAATAATGTTTTCCCCCTGTATTTTCTCATCTTTTACACCTTTATTTTACGTCCCAATATTTATTTCCATTAGCCATCGTGTACAAGTTAAAATCTGCTCATTTGATGGATAGAGCATTGTGTTGAAATATTTCGGGTCTAACAGCCCCCACTTCAAGCAGAGAACGGGTGGGCGTTCTGTTCTATTGTATTTTCCATGAGGGGAGGTAACAACGTTAACGGAATAATGGGGATCGAGAAGTGAACCAAGTAAATGTAGCCGTTTCTATTCTTAACACGAGCTTCACAGGCGTTTGAGCATAGCCTTGGAGCAACGGGGATACGACTCTGTTATTATACGATTGGCTTTGTAAGTTTCGTTCTGCTCCGCTTCTTTCTAGGCCGCGAGATATATTTAAAGTTGCGCTAATTACACACGGAAATGATCTCACCCACAAGTCGGGGGGTTTTCACCAGAAGAAAAATAAGGTTCATTACTAAATGTACAGTGAGTTCCAAACACGCGTAAAATGCCGGGTTTGTAAAAGTATGTTAGGACCTACCGATTTTAAACATATTTTACGCTGAACTTTTTTTTTCAGGTGAATCCCCTGTTATACTGCTCAAACCTCAGTGTTAAATACACTGCACGTGTCATACTAATACGATACCCAATTTGTTCTTTGTAATATACCAACTTTGTGGGGTTTTTTTTTTCAGGTTAAAATTTGGTCAAATTAGAGTAACACCACTTAGTTTACACACCTCCCCCACCCCCGTAACTTGGGCTTTCAATTAAAAAAATATTTCCCTGTATGACAACCAGATGATACTAAATGATAGTTGCCTTTGAAGTAAGTGAATGAAACAAACACATAAGAGCTAAAATAGAGCCATGAGAATGTTTGGTAAGCAAAAAACCAGAAGCAAAGCTACTTATACCGGTAGCGAATATTTATTTGTACATTACCGATGGTTTACCTGACATTGCTCTGTCTTGCTTTAAAAGTAAGATGGATTGGTACTTCATGGGCTAATAGATTGTTTTGTGTCTCACCCGAATGGTTGATTGAAATGACGAACGAGTTTTTTTTTTTAAATAGTTTGACTGTACAAATACAAAACGTCCAATCCGTCACTATTCTGAAGCATTCCCTTAGTTAGGGAGCGTTTCATTTCATTTAGCTGCTAAACGGTTATCGTGTCGATATTTCCCCATTCTATTTTCTGTTTCTGCTATCCTTGCTCGTTTTCATCCCGTTTATTCCTGTACCTGGTTGGTCTATGAAACTAAGAGGCGCAGCTGTATCTGACCCTGGGGAAGTTGGCGGACTGAACAGGTAAAGATTAAAATCAACCGAGAAGTCAGCAGCCGAGGTTTTTTTTTTTTTCTTCTTTTTTTTTCTTCATCCCCCTCACCTTTTTCTTTCCTTGACACCGTAACGCAAGGAAAGTCTGTTCCCTATCAGCTGTTATCTCTCTTGGCAAATGGAGAATGAGTTCAATTCTAAAAATACACAATTTCACTACTCAATACAAATTGCATCACGTATGGATTTGTAATCGAGTACTTGTTATAGACCACAATGACATCGTTTATTAATGGTTTGCTCATAGAGTAATAGTTCTGGGTCGACTTCATTCTTTATTGACAGTAGAGTTGAAATGTATTTTCCGTTAAAATAAATAAACTTCGAGCTAGTAACCTAAATAGAAGACTAAACTAAGATTTTTTTAATAAATAACCGCGCGTTTTCTTTTGGTTGGGGCTGGGGGGCAAAAATACACTGACATTATGTGAGGTATGCGTGATACCACAAGCGTAATAATGTTAATCTTTTTGATTTATTCTTGTATTGATCTCAGCCGGTGGCGTGAGGTAGCGAGCTTTATCTTCCCGGGGACCCATTAACAATTCAAATTGATATACATCCGTACAACGTAATGCTTCGACCTCACTCAAACAAGTTCTTATCAACTTATCTGTGCCATTCTTGCATATTCTTCTCTAGCCGACAGTACGTGCACGGCATTAACGTATTGTTTAAACATATCTTCTTTACCAATTTTATGAATGGTAGGTTACAATGTTGGTTTACATTTGTGTCGGCGGTGGCCGAAATGCATTAAATAGCAAGGATGATATTTAAAAAAAAAAAGGTTTTAACAAGAAAATGTCCGCCAAAATTGTGTCTAGACGTATTTGAGTATATTCTACTTAAATTATGGTAGATGGCCCAGTTTCATCGTTTAATTTTAAGCCCGTAGGTAACCCCACTTCTCCGCACTTAAAATTGTTCAAGTTATGCATTGCTCAAATTTGTGAGCTGACCTAAGCTATATTTGGGAGCTATAACTGACGTCATAAAGGCTTATAGCCGTTCGCTTTCTTTTAATAAGATCAAGAAGTGTACATAAGTTTCATGTGTTGAGAAGGTGTGTGTGTGATTATAGGAGTTTATATTTAAAGCAGGTGCATTTTCACAAGTGTTATTTAGTATCAGTGGCGTAGCTAGGATTTTTGTGCCCCTGTGTGCATTGGGCCCCTATGTCTTGCTTACGCTAGCTTTACGGTAGCTAAGCCACTGTTTAGTATATCTATTCAAACCGACGCATCTTTATTTCTCCATTGAACCCTGCTGAAAGTTGACCATGTGTAGAAGTATACTTATTTTGACGGCCACATGTGGGGTCCTCGTAAAATGTGACATGCCTGAAGTAGACGACATGCCTTGGTCATTCGTTTACGCTGTGCCATTGTCATGTCAAAGAGCTGACACTTGTACAAAGGTCGCGACAATTGTTCCAATTATTCACCTTACGGTCGCATCTGTCTTGTCGGGGGCCCGCAGTTGAAACGGTACATTGTGTTTGACCTTTACTGTGTCAACCCCTCCATCCCCTGGTGTGATCGAGAACACGTTTTTTAACTTATCATTGTTGAAGTGTCGCTGCGTGTTTTTAATTAGATAACTTTCAAAGTTTTACCGGGAGTCCGTGTATATAATGAGGTAACTTTTAAAATCTTGTTGGGAGTTCTTTGTACCCACATACTCCCTAAAGAGATGAAGCATTAGCCTAAATGACCGTCATTATGGCCGTATTATGCATACAATAATGGTGTTTGATTGTATGCGACAGGTCAACGGCTCCCTGGGTATCTCCAGCCTACACGAGCTCAATAGTTTCTTGGTACTTTTAGTGCGATACGGCTCACGGTGGGGTTTTCATTACTGACTACGCGGCTCTTGTTTTTGGCTTGGTGTTCACATTTAAATAATGGAACGCTTTATTCTTATTTATTTCCTACATTCATGAGCTCTAGTTGAATTTTGGCGTGGCTGCGAATAATAATTTAATTTGAACCTTCTGTTTATTGAATGGATAGTTTTTCAATATGACAAGAATACGTGTATTAGTATTATTACTTATATATAAAGAGTAAATTGGCTATCCTTTGTCCCATCTTTAAAGGTTGGTTACATTCCCCAATAAAACCTTTTTTCTTCCTAGAAAACCTGATTTACCTACCGGCATTTGTAGGTGTGAGAATAAAATGTCATATCTCTCAGCACTTGGCTCCAGCTACTCCCACACCTTTTCACTAGAACAACAATGCTGTTAAAGCCGAGTGTACCTGCTATTTTTAAAGTACTTGAGGCCAAGATCTTAATATTGCTCTTACTCTAAAGAGACGCCAGTTTCACACACGTGTCAGTTTGTTTGTGCCTACATGTGCTAAGATTTAGTTCCCTGTTTCAATGTAAACAGACGCTAGTTTAGATCTTTGTTTTTGTTTGTTGACTCAATGATTATTTTTTCCCTTTAAAATTAATTTTTTCCCCCTCTGTAGTGTCACTGTTTTAATTTGATTACTTCTCGTGTTCCTATATTTTGTTGGCACTGATCAACAATGAGCAAAGGCACAGACCCATGTGTTCGATACTAGAGACCAGTAGTGCGAGAAATATCCCGATAGATAGACCGGGACAAGTGTTTGTCTAGCAGGGGAGCCCACGAGTGCCGACCTTCTTTGGCGGAAACAAAAGCAAACATTGTGTCAGGTTACCGTATGTGTTGGGGGGTGTACTGCCCTCGGGCGTGACTCAGTCAAGGTGGCCGCTCGGGCTGGTCGGCAATACAACGATGGTCCGAGTTTACAGCACAGCCCTCCAAAGAGCATAGTCGTGTAGGATACGTTTAACATTCTTATGCGGTCTCTCCCAGACGTAATTCACGTTTCATCGTGTTGAGGTGTCCGTAATTCAATTACCGTTACTGCCACCGCCAATTTCGTGAAGCGGGAAAGCCAGCCGGAAAGGACGTTAGAGAAGTGTTTAGGGCCGTTGACGACCAGAGAAGATGCTCGAGTGGCCGAGTACCTCCCCGGCCTCCACCCATCGATTGGACTCAAGGGGACGACGATAAAAAGGTCGATACAAGTTCGGATATTTATGGTAGCCGTTTAGCCCGACCTTTTTGGTCTCTCGTCTACAATCTACTTATCTTTTTTTTCTTCGTCTTTTTACAGCTTTTTTTTTACCGCCGTACTAGAGTAGCTATTTCTATTTTAATACTAGGCTACCGACTAGCCTATACATTTGACGAATCATTAATGCAGTATAATACACATTTTAAACAGGTGCAAAAAGTTGCATTTCTCTACAAAGTTAAGTTAAATGCATAGTGCAGTTGCTTTATAAAAGGATTGGTTGTAAGGGAGAAATAGCCACCGAACCTTCTTTATGTAGTCCCGTGGTGTGAAGAAAAAAAAGTGTCATTTAGACATGATGTAACACGTCAGATGGCTTGTCTGCTTGTCATGTTCTGAACGTGAAGAAAGAATTTTTTCCCACCACTGTCTGGCAGGGAGGTAACATTAACATTTTACTCTCCCTGCTGCTAACAAAGGGGGCATAGAATTTTTTTTTAAAATCACTGCTGAGAATGATTTGTAATATTTTTTTTCAGCCCCAGCTAGCTAGTGTAAATTCTAGGGTGAGATGTTAAGATAATTAAGGAATGAATGGTTTGATAATCATTCCTGGTTGTTTTGAAACTTAAATCAGTTAAATTTGTAATTAAAAAAAGCCAACAATCTATTTGTTGACATGACCTATCTGGTGTGCCCTATATAAAAGAAATATAAACAATGTGTCTGTTGTAGCTAGTATAGTTATCACCCTGAATAGAACAGTTTGAGAAAGCTATTACCTTTGTATCACTCACCTGTCCCTGTCCTGACTAGCATGACACCACAAATGTTCTGTATAATTTATCTTGCCACCGCTCCTCTGTTGTCTCTCTCATTACTCCACATCAACTCCTTCAGATGGTTTCTCTCAGGTTCATGTTTACTTTATAAAAACATTGGTCTGTGGGAGTTGAGTACAAGTGAAACATGTAAACTCTTCTCTCTATTATAACAGTCAATATTTCAGTAAAAATGCCTTTAAGGAAAAACAATTAATAGTTCAAGTAAATAATAATTTTTATTTTTTGCAGAAATTTGAGTAAAAATCAAATACAAATCATTGAAGCTGGAGCCTTTGAAGGATTGCAAAGTCTGAAAAAATTGTAAGTCTACATTTTATTTGCTATAGGATGGCATTGTATTTTATGTGTCCCATTTAAAAGACAAATGTCTGTTGCTAACCACTTACATAAATTTACTTATCTTTCATATATAAAGGGATCTGTCAAGAAATGCCATAGGAGTAATCAATAGTAATATGTTTCAAGGCTTACCCAGTTTGGAAAAGCTGTAAGTAAAAACAGAGATTAAACTAACTTGTTTTTCTTTTTTCATTCCACATGTAACATTAAAAATACTATTAGGCTATTTATACAATATTATGTGTTACTTTTTGTATCTTTTTCTAATGTTTGAATATTACAATAAATGTGCTATTCTGAAATGTTAAAAATATTCTTATGCATGTCGTTTATGTTTCTACTTTAAAGCTATTTATCAGACAACAAGATCTCTGTCATCCCAGATGGAACTTTTAATGATCTGAGGTCAATGAAGCACATGTAAGTTACTTATTTCTGTAGTCGCTGAAATTAGACTACACATAGGTTTTGTTGTGCTTTATTCCACATTTGAAGCTTTATCATTTTTTATTTTATAATTCCCTTAAGTATTTGCAATCAGTGCTAATTTGAAAAAAAAACTTTATTAAATTCTCCTTCTCGTTGTTAATTACAATAAATATTTCTGTTACCCAGTGAATTTAGTTCCCCCTATCTGCGCTGTGACTGTCATCTCAAGTGGATTTTGCAATGGACCAAACAGCAAGATGTACATATTCCAAGCTCAACTGTATGTGCACTACCCACTAAAATGAAGGGAAAACCAGTATCTAAATTGAAACGTAAAAATTTACATTGTGGTAAGAATTGTTTTTTTATAAGGAAGTCTTTTTTTTTTCTTTAATATCATATTGTTTGAATATTGTAAACAAAATTATTAATAAAGCAGTACACGGATCATGGAAAATTTTTTTTTAATATTTAAAGGTTAATGTTTCTTCTTTAGATCACAGTCTGCAGTTAGCTATTTTTGACATTCGACCGTCGGAAAGCCAGCTGGTATTTCAAGGTGATAAGCTTCCTTTTGAGTGCCACGCTTCAGTTGCTCCAGGCAAAATGGAAATAGCTTGGTTTCGTGGTGAACACCAGGTGACCACCAACAAGACTGTTGGTGTCTCTGTAAACACAACACACAACCTAGACTACACTGTCATCACCCATCATCTCCTGGTTGAAAGTCTGGATACATCTCATGCTGGAGAATGGAGCTGTGTTGTGTCAACAGATAGCGGGAATCTTACAAAAACAGTGAGTGCATACTTTTTTGCTTAAATGCTTCTTCGTTTGTCTGATATTTTTTTAAAGGTTAAGTCATATTGTGTCTTGATATACCTTTGTTTAATATTTTTAAAAAAATGCATGCAAATTGTTTCTTGATAGCATGCTCACTTTCCTAATTTTTTTTTTAAAAACTCATGCAAAGTGTTTCTGTAAAAGCTTGCGTATTTGTCCCATATTTTTAAAAAGGTACACTTCAATTATATTAAAATCATGCTTTTATAACATTTTGAAAAAGCAATTGATCCTGGCCTTGTTCTCAGGTTCATGTAGAAGTAAGAGCACCTAAAGTTGACATGGGTTGTCCAGCTGTCACAAACAAAACATCAAAGGGAACTTATACCTGGCAGTCATCCATTGCTGGATTGCTAGTGTTTCAGCCCTGCCACAAAGGAGACAAGGGTGCCATGGCCACCCACAAGTGTGAGGTAGATGGCAGATGGAGAAATTTGAACATCTCATCCTGTAGCTTCATGAAAAATATCACACGAAAACTTCACAGGTTTTCCAAGGTATCTTTTTTATTTAAAATTTTTCCCAGTTCCAAAGTGAATACACAGTTGAAAGATATTGTTAACATCAATGCTGCTCTTAAAACTGGTATCTTGAAAGTAGTCTGTTTAAAAAAAAAATTATTGTTATGAATTTTTTTGATGTTATAATGTGACTTTTTTAAAACTTCAGCTTTCACCTGAACTTGGGGATATTCCAAACCTGACAAATGACATTAATAAGGCATTCATGCTGGCTGAAGCTAATGATGAAAAGATGGACTACTTTGATCTCTTCTACCTTACAAGAATCATGGCAAATTTACTGCCATTTGCAATGTCAGAGTCAATGGTAATATCTTAACATAAATATTTTTAATTTATCTTTGTGTACATGCATATAAATTGTCTAAATGTTAGAGGTAACCCTTTTAGTTTTTAGAAGTGGGAATGATGCACCTAATTTGTTGGAAATTATTCAAAAATGCTTGAATAATAAATATTTTTGAAGTTATTGTAGTGTAGCAGTAACGTTAATTAAATATTCATTATAAACTCATGTATTTTATTGCAGGTTACCTCATTGATGGTGAATATTATTAGCAATGCTAGCAATTTGTCTCCTGATGTTTTGGATATGGCTCAAATTGAAACTAGGTCACTATCAAGGTATGCAACTTCAACTGAATTTAAACCTTTTCTTAAAGTCAGTTTTTAAAAAAAAAATAATATCGGTTGGTTTTTAAATATTACATATTTACCTATTATTCCTACAACAAATGGTGTAATTTGCATAAAGTGAAAAAAGTAGCCATTCAAACTTGAAAAACAAGTATTTCCAAGAAGGTTTTACTCCTTAATCTTAATTAAGCAAAATAAAGTTAATAATGGCATTATAGTTAATAAACACAGTAACTGTCACAAATTAGTAGAGAATAACTATTTACTTGAACTTACCCTTAAAATTATTTATCAGGATGGTTCGAATGTTTGAACAAATGAATGAACAGCTGAGTTCTCAGATGTTGGAGCCAAGGTGGACCAGTTTGACCAAGAATGTGATAGTTGCTGTGTTCAATAAAAAACAGGTGCTGCAAAGTGGCCTAGGCTGTGGCCTTTTAGATTACACATTGTTCCCACAAGACTTGGGTAGCACACATTTCATTTGTAGTCAAAACGTTTCTCAAATTTTGGTAAGTAAATTTCTTTAATTTTAGTGTGTTGCCTTTATTTATATAATTTATAAGTTCCAGTGTTTATTTAGTTTAAAAAAAAACATTGTCTTTCAGGCTGCTTCTATAAATGTACAAATCCCTGCATTGCTAAACAAAAGATTCCAGCCTAAGTTGTCTGAGTTGGATGAAACAACAACACCAAGGCCAACAACTACAACAGTAAAGCCTGAAGAAGAATCCACTATCTACAATCAAGACACTGTATTGAATAGCAATGACAGTTCAGCAGTGAATGACACAGTCCTGCCAGGGAATTCTTCATCCCTCTCATCAGCATCATTTCAACAAGAACCTCCAGTGTTTTCCTACTCACCTAACTCCTACCCTAATCAAGCAGTTCCAGATAGCCTAAATGAATCCACCACATCACCCTCTGCCATCTCAACATCACTATTTTCCCATCAGCTAGATAGGCTAAACTTATCCAAATTGTCCAGGGTATTGAATATCTCATCTCAAGGTCCATTCAACTTTCCTGCAAACATGTCAAACTTCCCCTTCGCCATAAAACCCATCGGCACTGTGAATAATCCTGTTCCCATGCCAACACCCCCTCGCAAGACAAATGTTTATGTGATCGTATACAGAACAAGTAAACTGTTCCCTGTAATACAGTCAGACTTGAGTGATCCAGCTTTCAGAAGGGGGACCTGGGTGGTTGTTACTCCAGTGCTTGCAGTTTCTGTTGGTATGTTGAATTGCAAAACTGTTTTGTATCGTTTGTTAAATACATAAATTAACTGTTGGTTATTTAAAACTGAAAATTCACAAAACGTATTATAATAATTTGCAAAAACTTTTTATTTAAAAAAAAATTCATTGTTTGTGTCTTATTTTAATATTCAGGTATGCCAACAAGAAATTTACCAGAACCTGTTGTAATTACTTTTCAAGTTTCTGATGTTAGAAGACCCTTAAAGGCAGCATATTATGACTTTGATTTCATTGGTGTGTAAATAATTTAATATTATTTTTACTTGTTGGTTTATGCCAAAAAATATTAGTTTTAAACACATGTTATACTTAAGTATTTGAATATTTATACAAATGTTTAGAAATTAAAATAATTTATAAAATTGTTCTTCAGATGGATATGGTGGCTGGAGGACAGATGGTTGTGAAATAGTTAAACAAAATGGCTCAACTGTTGTTGTTCAAGTGCATCATCTTTCTAATTTTGCACTTTTGCAGGTATGCTTTAAAAGCATTTTGTTTGAAACAAGTATTTATAGTCTATTAAAACTTAATTTGAACAAATTCCTATTATATTTTTACATTTATTTTCATTTGACAACCATCCGTTTAAGAACTTGTTGCAAGTTTTAACATTTAAGAAATTTAATAGCTGAATTTAATTATGTTTACCTTTTACAGTATTTCCTTATATTTTGTCTTTCCAGGATGTGTCTTTTGTATACAGACTTGAGGCATTCTCTATGGAGCCAGTATTGTATGTTGGCAGCGGTATTTGTATGATCTGTATGATCATTGTAGTCACTACATTGATTGCATGTTTTGGGTAAGTAAACAATTTCACCCAGTGGGATATAGGTAATTATTCCCTGAAAGCAGTCAAGAAATTAATTTTTTAATTATATTGTATTGAACATTGAATAAAATTATAATCAATGTTTTTGTAGTAACAATATTTGAATATTTTTTTCTCCTCTCATAGGTCCATTGGTATTCCAAAGAAAATCAAACATGCAACAATGAATATATGTTTGAGTACACTTTTTCTACTGGCAGCATTTATATTTGGAGTGAATCGCACAGATTTCGAGTTACCATGTCAAATGGCAGGCATTTGTATTCATTACCTAACTTTATGTGCTGTTTTTTGGATTACAATAGCAACCAAGTACGTTACACTTTTAAACTACACAGTAAAAATAGATTCAGATTTGTGTTTGCAGTGTTTTTCTGAATAAATTAGCTTACACTTGACAGTTTTAGCATATCTTAATTTTTGTATAATTAATTATTTAATTTTTTTTCTGTTGATTAAAAATAAACTTATCCATATTTAAATTAAGTGTTAACAATGGACAGATTTACCATACCATAAATATTTATTAAAATTACTTTTATGATATTGTCTAAAGAAACTCAATGAGGCCATATTTCTATGTGTTCCAGCATACTGTATAAAAAGTTCATCAAGGCCAACAAACCACCAGAGCCCCCACCAGACCTTGGTCCCATGCCACTCCCACCCAAGCCCATCTTGCAGTTTTACTTTGTTGGCTATGGTGTTCCGGTTATTATCTGTGGCATAACTGCTGCTGTCAACCTGAATTTTTACTCAGGCCATAAATAGTGAGTAGTTAATGACACACTTTAGTTATCTTAATTTTTTTTGTTTGAAATTGATACTGTATTCCCACTTTTATGTTTATGATATACAGCTTATAACTGGCTTTTAACAATTTTTATTGTACTTATGTATTTTAAAATGTTTAACATTATGGAAACATTGTGTTTACCCCAGTTATTTAAAACTAACATTCTGGAAGAATTTTGAATAAACATGTTAGTTAAAATGTGTACTATTCTGGAAATAACTGAATAATTTTTTTTCACAGCTGCTTTCTTGAATGGGAGCCCAGTGTTGGTGCCTTCTATGTTCCTGTTGCTTTACTTGTTGCTTGGAACTTTGTTCTCTTCACACGAATCTCTTGCATCGTCAAATCAGTACCAGAAATAGACAGTGAGGCGGCTAACGAGAGTGACCATGAAATCCACACCAACGAAATTGAGCTGGTGCCATCGCAGCCGGATACAAATACCAGCACCACTCACAACATAAATTCACACAGTAATGTCAACAACATCAACAACAACAAAAACATCATCAATAATGGGATCGGGTACCGCAGAAGGTTCAGCCACAGCAGTACCGATGACGAAGAAGAGGAGGTGGTGTCTGTGGTCAGCATCCCTGACCAGGAAAGGAGACCCGTGACCCAGCTGAGGTCCCTTGTCGTCATCCTGTTTTTGTTTATTGTCATGTGGATGTGTGGTGCTCTGGCCATAGCTAAGCCCTTCTACTTCATCCCTTACCAAGATCTCATCTTCAGCTACAGCTTCGGGCTGATGAGTTCTGTTTTTGGATTATTCATGATTCTCTACTTCTGTTTAACTCGTAAAGACTCCTGGCTCAGCTGGAAGCGGGCAGCTAAATGCGGCCCAGCAGAGGAGTATGTGGCTCCCATGGAAATCACAGAGTCACAGCCTGAGCCGCCGCCTCCACCACCTCAGCCACAAGCCAACGGCAGTGCTGTCAAGTCCAACAGCAACACCAACCTGTCTCTGTATTCACAGAAATCATCCAACATCACTAAAGCATACAACATGAAAAACAACAGCAAGCAGTCAAACATCAACCTCATCATACCTAACGCTTCGGAAATTTCATTTAATTCAGCCCAAGAAGGTTTCCCCAACTTCTACAATCCCAGACAAAACGGAGCTGCTAAAAAGTTTTGGCAGAAAAACCGTCACCATAGTAAAGTGATGAACAAGGACATAAACAGGGATTTAAACAGCAGTTTAACAGACAACAATTCAACAGCTGAGCTCAGTAATCGCCTCAGCCATGGCACCAGCAGTGACGCCAATACCCACTTCAGCACTGACAACCAGTTCCCTTTCAAAGACAAGCCTGCGTCTAAGCCAGGGTCCTTCTCTAGCTCACGAGAAATCCCTGTTCATATCAATAATCATCAGCAGTCCACTCCACAGAATATCCTTGGATCCTCCTGTGGGGCCATATCTTTAGAGCTGAACAGCCAGGTCCCTGGCGTCAGGTCAGCTTCTCCAGATAAAGGACAGGTGAATGCACCTGTGTACCAGTCTGTTGGTTCAAACAACCTACCTCAACATCAACGTTCACCCAGCGCTGGTTCTCTAGGTACAGGGGTGCACCCTAGCGCTTTTACACCAGTCCAGCCACGGAATAATAACACCTTGCCACGTCATGGTAAAAACCTGGATGACTCTACAGAAGAAGCTCCCCTCAGTCAGGGAGAGAGAGAAGGTTCTGTGCCAAAGAACCAGTTGAGTGCAGCATCCTCTCAAATTGACAAGTCCAGTCAAGGTGATCTACAACCAAGGCCTGTCAATCCAGGTGTGGCTTGGAATCCATACCATTGTAACTTACCTCCCCTACCTAGTCATCAGCCATCATACTCTTTTTCACCCCCACCACCTGCACACTCACAGCAGCAACATTATCCTTTTGATTATGGCATTTATTCTCAGCCAGTATCAGTAAATCCTCACATTTTTAATAAGACTCAGACCCGCCCGTCTGGTCCGAATAGTTTGTCCCCTGTCCCATTCACCCAACAGACCACTCACCCCACTCCCTTCAATATTCCCCCATCCCCTTACCTCATCCAATCCCAGACTCGTCAAGTCAAATCTATGAGCCCTGGGTCCAGCAGCTCACATTCACAGAATCAGTCCAACCACAAGCGTCGCAGTAGTGGAAACAGCTGGCGCCCACTTTCAGGTGGGGACAGCTCAGACAGCAGCAGGCCTAAACCAAAACGAACTCAAGCAGGTGGAAGCCCAGGACGGTCAGTCACATATGCACCCTGCAGCCCAGTATTGTCAGATAGCCAGGCCTATGAGCCTAATCAGGGAAATAATCAAAATGTACAACAAAACATGAAAAAAGCCAGGTCCATAGATTCAGATCATCACTCAGACCCCACCCATAGAAAAAAGCATCACAGATCTGATAGACATAAGAATAAGCTGACCAACAAGCAGCGATCACTAGGTTGGGATGAACAGTTCAAAGGGCGCCCATCTAAAGTGAATTATGTTTATGTTAACCATATGTATAGAGACAAGGTTATGCACAAACTAATCAAGCAAGCCAGTGAAAGTGATGATTTAGCTAACAAAGCATTTTGGTTGCCTCGTTCAGCCAGTGAATATGAACGTCTCACTCAGAAAGGCTTTTGTAACATGGCGGATGACGACACTACATCCAGCTCTGATGATGATAGCTTAGATGATAATGTCTGGATTCGCCAGAGTTCTGGATCTGACTTTCACAAAAAAGAAACAAGTGTGTAACATAATATTAATTTATGCATTAAAACATTATAGTTGTATTGTAAAAATTATCAAAGTGAAGTATTAAGGCTTTGATTCGTAAATAATTGATTAAAATGAACTTTGTATGACCCTTATGTGTGTTTGTAAAAGGATCATACTTTAACTTAGTTTTAAAATTTTGAAAATTAAATATCTGGCTTGATAATGTTATTTTGTAAATTGAGTGTAAAATACTGTACATAATAAGTAAATGCATGTATCAAAATTATGCTGCTTTATAGTGAAGCCATAGCTTTATATAAATAGACTAAAGGGAATAAGGATATAGAAACTAGTGTTCTAGTTTTAATGAGCTCAGTTTGAAATCATCCAGCAGTTAAATGAAATATATGTATACTGATACTAAAGGACCATCAACATTACTTCATAATGAATGCTGACTAAATCTGAACAGTATTGAATAGATGTGTGAGCTTCATTTTGATTAGAAAAGTTCATTTATCAGAGCAATATCACACTCTTCCTGGATATTTTATAAATACATTCTTTTGTAAGTTATATCATAATTTTATTATGTATTGTTACCTTTTAAAGAAAAAATCTTATTTTGCAATAAGATGATAGTTTTGTAAAGAGCTGTCAGTTTCAAGATGTAAATAAAGGTAATTTTTGTCTGTTTTTTTGTGCTAATGCACTTTATTATTTACAGCAGCATCTTCAGTTTGATTTTTTTTTAAATTTATTCAATCTCAACATCTATTGTTTGTAACTTATATCTTTAAATACACTTAAAACATTTTTTTGTAAGATTTGTATATTTGAATTTTAGTTTACAATTGGTCGCTGTATTACAATAGTCTAAAGTGACATATTTTTTTTTACAAAAGTCCCTTTTTAAGTTGCCTGTAAAACAAGTATGTCAGTCATGTATTTAACATATGCTCATTATCTTTACATTACCTATACATACATTTTAGTTTCTTAAAATATATTTTGATGAATGTCCTCCATCATGATTTTTTCATGAGTCACAAAACTTAACTTAGTTATATTTTTACAATACTAATTGACGTGACAGTGTTTGATATTTTGTGGCATATATCCTATTACTACGGGTGAAGAACAAAATCATTAAGTTATATCTCATTATTTGCTTTTATTCTCTTAATGACAATGTTCTAACATTTTAAGAAATATTTTTTTTGCTGAAACAGCTGATAATGAATGGATTTTACTTTTGATCAGGCAATAAGCTCCAGCATTACAATGATAAATAGTCCTTTTAAATTGTGCATGATGGAATTTTTTTTGCTTTCCCCCCTGATTTTGTGAATGAAACATTTAATTATCTTAAAATTCCCACAGTTGCTAAGGCCTAAATTTTCTTTCCTGACAAAAAAGGAGATTTCTAAATAAAAACTAATGCAACTGGTAGAGTAATAAGTAAATGAAGTCCTTACTTTACTTAGCTATACAGAATCCCTGTAGAATGCTCATTCAAATACATTTTATTACAACCTCAGCAAAAACATGTCTCACTCTTGTGGCCCCTGTTTTTTCTTTTAAATGCATTTTAGTATTAACTTTACTAGTTTTAAAAATATTGCTAATTTATAAATAATATAAATATTTATATGAAGATTTAAAAGTTTGTTGCTAGAATTTTGTAACCACTAAGTTTAATCATCTTGTGAGAAAGTGATACTTAGAGAAGGTTACAGTGAAGGCTTTTAATTTTTTCATAAACTCACAACGAAACTGTGCTGTTTATTTATACTTTATAAAATGTGTATAATCTTAACAAGTGTTGTGAATTTTGAGCTTGGTTGTAATTTAAATTATTTTTTAAATCCTTTTTAATGTTCAGTACACATTTTAACTGAACTACGAACAAAATATATACTAAAAACTTTTGTACAATGCTTAAATTTTTTATATTATATGAGCCTTTTTTTTAAAAAAAAATTGTTTTTTAACCAATAATAAGTTAACTGCTTTTTATAGCTAATGAATGAAAGAAAATGGTAAAGTGTGCATTAGCATAAAAATTTAATTGCTGCTTTTGTTACAACATAAATTTGGTAAATCAAAACAATTAACTTTTTAATGGAATTTTATTAATTTGTAATATTTATTTAAACCACATCTAATGTCAAATCTGGCTATTGTTCATATGGAAGCCCTGAATTCATATTTTATGATCCAAATAATATGTTCATGTAAACAAGTTAACTGCCATTGCTCTTTATAATGATATTATTGTAATTAATCAAGTGAAACCCTTTTTATGTTGAACTGGTAAGTTAGATTTTACTTATTTTCCACTTTCTTATGTTGTATAGTCTACTCATTTTCAGTGAAACAGTAAGGTATTTTAAAGGAAGAATGAAAAATGACCTAACATCATTCTATTGATATACAGATTTAAAAATAGGCTTAACAACTTGGAAAATATTTTGCTATTTAACAACTGTCTCAAACTTAAAAGAAAGCAATAACTAACTTGATTTCAATTTTTTTAAAAATAGACAACACTTTTTCTACTTTAGCAGCAAACAAAGTAGCTTCTTTCTAAACAACTTAGTTTGCATTTATTTACATTCAATTGTGTATTCTATGTCTGTATACTTGTTTATTATAGCCATGAATGTTTTTAGCAATATTTTTGTTCAACATACCTTTTCAAGCATGATGTGGTGTAAATAAAGTTTTAGGTCCATAGTTGTTTTAAAATTTATAAAGTCTACCATGACATACAGAATGAAAAATATATTTTGTTTGTGTAACAAAAATGTGTTCGTTTTTTCCTTTTGTTGCTTGAAGTTTAGAGATTTTTATACTGGCTTGATTTTAAAATGTTCTGGCTGACCATCTGCTTTGTACACCTCTGGTTTCTTATTTACATCACTTGTAAATGTGAAGACAGTCTTTAAGGGAGGTTAGCTGAAGAGGTCTACTTGCATCAACAATAAAAAAAACCTACTCTTTGTTAAAATATTCATCTAAAATTTAGTTACGATAAGGATTTTTTTCTGTTTTTAAATAACCAACTACATTTTTTATAACATACATATATCAGTTGTCAATTCAGTCTGTAAAGGCTCCAAATTATATCCTACTCTGCTGTACCCAGAGTGGTATTGTTGTCATGAAGTCACCTTTAGAATCACACCAGTCTTCCTAGAAACAGGCTCTGTGTGATTCTAGAAAGGGTATTACTTAGATGAATTTGCATAAATTCATAAGATGACTATTTCTTTTTCTAGTTCCCTTTCATTTGAACAAGTCGTTCTGTGAATAAATGCACCTACTTTATGTTTGGTGCAGTGAGATTCATAATGCTCTGACCTTTTTTTTCCTAGACTGGTTTTACAGAGCTAGTTAATATTTTTAAATCTTCCCGTTTAATTTTTTATTACAATTAATTTTGTGCTTCCCTTACCAAAACAGAGTTTAAAAAGTGTTGCTTTATTTTAATGAGAACCAGCAAGAAATTGAGTTTCAAAACACATTTCTTAACAAAGTATCAACATAACAGAAATGAGAAAAAGCACTTCTAATGTTTGCTCATTTTATTGTTAAGCTACACAAAAGGATAACATCAACAATTTAAAACAAAGCAAAACCCAGTACCAATAATATTAGTATGCTATACTTGCATGTCATGAAATCAATAAAAGTAACAATAACATTTTGATAATTGAGTCTAGTAAATTTTACAAATGTCCTAGAAACAAGGGGAAAAAAAGTTTTGATATTAGGATCTATTATTAGCATGAATATTAGATCTATACAAAGATTCAAACAAGAACTACTTTCAAATGTTGTACACCAATAAATTGTCATGCCTGCAAAAACAAAACAAAAAAGCTGTCACATAGTGTAAAGGTCATGATGACAAAAATAATTAACAATTACTTATTATATACTAATTAACAAAATTAAATGCAATTTTTTTTTCAAATTACTAGGTTTGAATGACAAATGGTAACACATTCTCAACAAAATAGTCATAAAAATAATTTCAATTTAAATAGTGATATGTAAAGAGCAATGTGTCACATTACATTCAATTTTCAAAGTTATATTTTCCCCCTTTTTCAATATAATTATAATGTTACAAAAAAAGAAAAATCAAAGAAAAAAGTCTTTGCTTTTAAAAAAAAATTCACTTTAAAAAAAAAAAAAAACTTGAATGAAAGGCTGACATTTTCAAAAAATCATATCACTAATAATATATAATTAAACCTTGTATGTAAAAATGTGTTAATAACAGAATCTATATATAGTTTGAGCAATCAGACAATAAGTGTAGATGAATCCTGACTTTCTTTTTCACACAAAGATGAAATAAATGGAAAAGGACAAAATACCAAAGTTTTTACTCTTATTGAAAATATAAAATATTGAATGTTCTTAATTAATGTTTAGATTACAAAAAACTGTGTGGATAAAAGTTTGATTGTAAAGGCTACAAAGACTGAACACTCGGTTGATTTTTTTGTATTAGCCTACATGCACTACTAATGGGCACTAGTATGTAGTAACCAATGATAAAGAAAACCATGCACCATTTATTACTCCATGTGCTACTCAACACAGCAGATTTCTAATATGTAGTTGTAGTGACTAATCTGAACACTAAAGCCTCCAATGATGCAGCTCTGCTACTCTGTACTATTGCTTGTATGTGTTGACTAAGGCGCCAGCAAGTTTACTGCCTGGAATGTTTTCTCCCCACACAATTAGTTCCTGGTGTTTTAAGCCAGAACCAGTTCAGTTTTATTATCTTTGGTGATTAACTGTACCAGGCTCCCTGATGGGGGTAGTTCCTCTTTGTTGAGCCATTTGTAAAACAATCTGTATGGAATGGAGGACAATACATTTCTCATGTGCTACTATAGCAGGAAAAAACTACCTACCCTACTAACAGTAATTAATGTCTCAATTATTTATTTTAATTTACTACTTCAGTTGTTAATGTAATGAAAACAAGATATGTCAATTTAAAATGCTTAGAAAGTTATGGATATTAATATCTACTGCAGTAAGCATGTACAAAGGATGTCTCCTTGAAGAGAAAAAACTTACTCAGAGACAAAATCAAGAGATGTCCAGGTAGAAAAATCAGCAGATGACATCCATTTTCTATTCATAGGAGTGTCCAAAGTTATCCTGAAGGAGAAAAAAGCAAATTTTAAAAAAATTAAATATGTACCTCAAACAGAAGTTTTACATTTTTTATAAATAACAAGACCTATATGTTACATAAAAATAAGTTCAATTTTCAAAACAGAAACTTACGGAAGAGTTGCTAAAACTGTGGCACTTGATGGAAGACCGCTGTTTTCCCCTGCCAAACTTTTTGTCAGCTGATGTACAGCTGCCTTTGCTAGCCCATAACCAATCATTCCTTAAAGAAGAATGATATAAATATATGTAACACACACACTTCTTTTGCTTAATCACAATTTATAAACCATTTTTTACTCAATCGCCATGGCATCATGGTAAAAAAAATTGTGGCCATTTCTCTCACCATTGTTACACAACAAATAGATTTCATTAAGTGCATAAAATGTTAAGGAAAAAAAAAACTTAAAAACTTTATTGTGAACATTTTAAAAAAAACTTGAGGTAGAAGTTAGAAAAGTCTCACTACTCAGGAGTAATTATGGAAATAAATGAGTGAAGATAATTTTTTTGGATACTTGTAAGAACTTGGGTTGTCAAAACTATTTTTTTTTAAAATGCTTCAGAAATTTTGATGAAAATAAGTAACCTAAATATACGAGTGGAGAATGTATACCTGAAAAGTGAAACCACATGAAAAATTAGTCACATTCCTACCGACTTCCGTAAGTTCAAGAACCTAAACTTACCAGGCGTGCCATTAATAGCAGGTTGAGCCCCAGGGAGGGTAATAAGTCCTCCATCTTTCAGGTACTTTGATCCAAGGCTGGCTGTGATAATGGAAGGCCATACTGACTGTTTCCACATGGCATCTGCTGGCTCGACAATTTCTGGGAAAACATTTCACAAAATAAAATAATCTTTTCCAAAAATCTGTACAGTAACCCCCACAAACACTGTAAACTACTGACAGACATTTAGTTTTAAGGTCAGGTAAACTGGCTGTATACTGAGGCCTGGCACAGACTAGAAGTGTTTTCCCAGAACCAGACTACACTGTCCTTGACATTCAAAACTGCATTAAGTCCACTGATCAAGATTTCCAGATTAGAATTTCCAGGAGAAAAAGATATTTTAGTACCTAGTACTTTAGTAAAAATGCCGATAAGGTGTATCAAAGTTATTTATCTACTAGTATCACTGTTTTAAGCCTCTCTCTAAATTCTCTATGCAACAACAGAAAAAAAAATCCAGTGTAATGTTGTGCTCCCAGCAATTTTAGAAGAACAAATTTGTTGTTTCAAATCTTTTCTTGAATTACACACACTTACCTATACCCACATGCGGAATTACTATGTGCTCAACCCAACCAATCTACTTAAAAGCTACATTCTATGTGCCAAGCACAGTGACAATTTACTGTACTACATGCAATCTATATTCTATGTGCTAAGCACGATCTACTGTGCTAAATCACCCAAATGCAATTGATTTAATGCTACATTCTAAGTGCAATCCACATTCTATGTGCTGAGCACTATCTACTTACTCTTTGCATTCCCTCCAGCCCAACCACCAGCAACACAAAAAATAGCATCCAGTTTATTTGCACCAAGTAATTCACTAACTCTGGTAGTCACTTCTGCTTCTTGATCAGGCAGAGTACTGTCTGGTTTCACCAAAACATTGGCATCAGCTTGTTCATTTACAGCTAAGTCAATGGAACCAACCCACTGAAAAGAAAATATTTTTCTTAGTGGTATTTGAAATCAGATTTACTTAACTAGAAATAAAATATGGGTTTAAAGTTTAAATATTTAATATAGTCCTGCTATATAGTATATATACAAATTAATATTGTAGGCCTAATACTAATAAATAAGGCCTATAAATAAGGCCATACATTGCCATACATTAATTTACAATTCCATACTAGATCTGCCATCTGGGCCCAAAGTTTCTGTGATAAGTTGATTGATGTAGCCTATGTAAATAATATTTAGCATTTAGGCCTATTTACTAAATAGTCTAAATACACAAGATCTGGGCTAGATCTTGAATCTATTAGGCCTATGTATGGGGTCATGCTTTTTTTTGGACGATTTTTACCTCCCCCCTCCCCTCCGTCACAAAAGGCCAGACCCCCCCCCCTAAAATGACGTCACACCTCAACCCCCCCCCCCCCCCCTCAAAATTGCAGTTGAATTGTTTTAAAACATAGATATTTTTCCAAAATCTTGTCTAAACTATTACAATTTATTAAAACAGTTATCTAAAACGCGAAATAACGTCTAAAATTCGTTTTCTAACATTCAACATTGCTTTTTCATTTTGTGACGTTGCAACATCTGAACCCTCCCCTCCATCACACATCGTCACAAAATTACGGACCCCCTCCCCCCTACGAGTGTGACGTTATTTATGGATGACCCCTATATGTTTTTTTTGTGTGGTTACCCCCCCCCCCCCCCTTCTTCTCTCCACTGCGCCCCCCCCCCCCCATATTTTTAATTATTTTAGTTAGATCTGTGTAGTAGTCTTGACTGTGTTGGGATCAAAATCCAGCATTTTTTAAGCATGATTAATATAATATAATGCACTATCTATACAGAGCTGAGCTCTAGATAGATCTAAATCGAAACATTTGTAGTCAACATACATAACTCTTGGCCTTGAAAAAAGAAACGACGGCATTTCCAAGAGCGCCTTTTCCACCATACACGAGAATGCGACCCTGCGCCATTGTTAAAATAACTTAAAATGGTTAGACTAATATTTAGAAAACACGACCGGCCTCGAAAGTATAGACTAAAAAACGAATATTAACTTAAATACAGTAATAAACCTCTATTTCAGACACGCGTTGTTGATGGGGTTTAATGCGTCTGGTTAAGTTCTGGTAGTTATTATAAATTATTAATATTATTAATATTTGATATAACAGATACGTTGGGCCACTATAATCGATGACTAAATCAAACGATTGTAGGAAAAAAAGTCACAGAAAAAAAAACACAGGAAAAAAAAAACAGAAAAAAAGTCACTGGAAAAAAAGTCACAGGAAAAAGTCACAGGAAAAAATAGTCACAAATATATATTTGCATGAAATGTGTTAATACTTTTATGTATTAAATATTTAGAGAGTGCAAATTAACTTAAATGTAATGTAATGTGTGTAGGTTGTATACGCATAGTAATTTTTATAATTCATCTAAAAATACTTAGTATGAAGTATGCAGATTGTTATTAGGTTAAACATAATATTAACAGCATTTAATGGAATGCTCTAAAGTCCACGGTTTTCATCGGTTTTTTTTTAAATACCAGCATTAAATGGTAAGCTCATCTGACTTGCTGCCCTCAATTCATCGCAACAATAGTTATGATTAGTTCAACCACCTTTACTGCCCACATTTATCACGCGCATCACATAACATCAAAACAGAAAGCCGACAAGGTTCAAAGGCTGTCATTGACACAAAACGTCAACAACACAAAATATGTTCGGACAATGCCTACCGAGGAGAGGCCAACCAGAGAATAGCCTACGGCAAAACATATGCAAAACACGATGTGCCTAAATTTCTTTTATTATTAACTTTTCTTCCGCGTATTTAACTAAATACGTAACATAAGTTGAGATTATTGTGTAAATTATCTTAGAGTATTTTTATTTACAATTGATATAAACCATAATGCTTTTAACGTCTATAAATAATTTATGCTATCAAAAAATACAAACCACAACAATAAACATACAGAATGTTATAATTCTTAACAAATAGATCAAAATATTTCTAAAAAGATTTTTGTGACTATTTTTCTGTGGCTTTATTTCTGTGACCTTTTTTCCGATTAAATTTTTCCACTGTGACTTTTTTTTCTGTGACATTTTTTCCTAGCAAAAACTGTGACTTTTTTTCTGTGTTTTTTTTCCTCTGACTTTTTTTCCGTTCACCAAATCAAACAAGGGCCGTCATCCAGCGCCCCGGTAGTTGAGTACGGTTGGGCGCCGTCAGTTTCCCAGCGGCTATCTGAAATAGCAATATAAACAGAAAGTGATATTTCAACGCCAAGGGCAACCATGTTGAAAGACCACTTTGTGTTTATATTGCTATTTCAGTAACGATACCTGCTGCCAACCCCTCTACAGCGTCTACCAGAGCACATGGAGTCCGTTGATTGAGCGTCCTGCACAGGGTTACAACACGAGGTATACATAAAAAGTACATCAAAAACAATGTAAAAGCCCATAACTTAAAAAAAAAAACTACAACAAAAGCATAACACAACACTCAATTAGTATTTAAAAAAATAAATTGCTCTATTAAAATAAGAAAAAGTTAACAGAAGTTTGGAGCAGAGTCATTTTTGGTTGGGACTTGTAGGATTTCTTGCATACATGGGGGGTGTTGGGAGAGGAGGGCACTGGTAAAATTATATATTTTCTAAATAAATTGTGTACTTTTCTATTATGTCAACAGAGGTGGGGCAGTGGATGTTCTTCTAGAGAAAGAAACTCTGGATATTATTATAATTTAGTGGGCCTGCAACATAGAACTGTGTAGCCTACTAACATCACATTCGAGTTTCGTTACAAACACACATAAGAATAATTAACTTATATGGCCATATGCTGTTTGACTTTAATAAAGGAAAGGAAACGTTCCAAACTCAGCTAACAAGAGGTTTGAAAGCGAAAATGCGAAAATGTGTAAGGTTTATTGGTCAGAGTGTTGCAAATATAAAGATTCATCAGTTTACAAGGAAGGCGTAGAAGTAGAATCATTTGTTGTAGATTTTTCTAGACTTTACTAATATGGCAGTCTAATAAGAGGAGACCTGCTATTGGTAATACGTAGGCCTATATCATTATCAACCATAGCATTTTCAATCATTGCGAAGGTAATGATAATTCAAAATTGCCAACGATTTTAAAAAATATTGCTTGAAAATGTTTATTGCGTTATAAGAATAAATTAAAAGCTCTATTAACGGACAATCTGGCATAAAGAAAACGGATTGGATTTTAAGTTTAGAGCATTTTTGAAAGAGGAGACAGACAGTATTATTATTAAAATAAATAACAACATGATTTCAGTGTTTTGAAACATAAAAATATGAGCTGTTTACAAATAATTATACAAATAATTAATTGGTTGATTATTACAATAAAAAATAAGTTTATTAAAAATATATTTTAAGCCAAACCACCATAATTGAAGTTACATCAAGCATGATTCTAAACAGCAATATTTTATTTAAAAAAACTCTAATAGTTAAAATTATACGTTAACGAACTATCGATACAAAAAATGTCTTTGTTAAAGATTTTAATCAGTTAATACATAATAAAAACAAATAAAAACATTTTGTTCGTGTTATAACGAGATTTCACGTGACGTCATCATGGCCACTGGAAGCTGATTGTATGTTGATCTTCGAAAAATATTATCAGATGTGTTTCGGAGTTATCAAATTTGTGGTTTAAACTTATTTTGAATGCTTCGAAATTCTATTAATAACCGAAAACGCCTTTACAACAACATTTTCGATCACATTTGACGAGTGGGGAGCTTAGAATGTCCCGTCATGAAGGTATAAGTTATTTTGTTGGGAGTCATGATTTTGATAAACTCAGATAAAAATAAACAGGCTTTACTCTCGTAATGACAATCGTGCTTTTACATTTCATCTCCACATTGAATCATACATGATCTAAACTGTTATTTTTATCAATAGATCCACATTATACTGTTAAATCGCATTTAAATGTAGAAATCTGGATGTAGATAGAGATCTAGATAGATTTTTGTAGGAAATGTTACAATTTGTCCATCTTATCCCAGTTGATTGAACTTGCACTTTGAAGTTACTGAGTGGAATGTTCCAGTCCAAATGTACTTCTTACATGCAAAATTTAGTCTACAACAAGCCTACTTTTGATCGAACAAATATTCAAATGCTTATAATTAAGTTATAATCAACAGTGATAGGCCTACATTTATTTTTGCTAGGCCTACTGATTAATAATTATCAAAAAAGA
Organism: Physella acuta; assembly: GCF_028476545.2. Lineage (NCBI taxonomy): Eukaryota > Metazoa > Mollusca > Gastropoda > Physidae > Physella > Physella acuta. The sequence continues at coordinate 40,921 of NW_026731631.1, forward strand.
AACCATTCTTTTTGCTACTTACATTCTCATAACAATGATAACAATTTTTGTAGTGGATTTCTTATACCAGTGTCTGATAATGGCACAGTAATAGAATATTCTTAAAAAAGGTGTGTTAGGTTTCTGGTAGTTAACTAAATACAATACACCTATGACTTGCTAATATCAATACTATCCCTAACCCCAATCCTTGTCCTACCCTACGCCTAGAAACTAAAACCCTAAAATTGGACAAGATTACAATACTACTAAAATACCTATATTATATACATATATATATAAAATACCTATATAGTATCCTCATCCTAAAAGGTTATTCCATTTGTGATGTCATTACAGGCAAATTTGCAGAAAAAAGTTATATCACCTAGAAACCTTTGAAAATTGCAATAGAAACATGAATAATGTATGTTTAAAAAGGACATGCTATTACACCTGATTTTTATTCTAGATTAATTTTAAAATGTCGATTGGCAGTTGAATGTCATCATGAACTACAAAAGTGATGCATGATTATTATCATTAAAATATTACTATTAGGTAGGCCCTAAGCCTAAGCCCTAATTAATTACTTTAACTTTAGAGCTCATAAATAATATTTTCAGTGGCAGATGTGAACTTAAAGTATAATACTTTTTCTTATAAAAATAAACCCAATAAAAAATAGCACTGCTCTTGTAATTTATACCTCATTCTCCATTCATGATAAATGCTATTATTGTAAGATATTTATTGGCATAAAATTATAGCTGACTGAGAGTAGGCTTGGCCTTATTTTTATGTGACACTAGATCTAAAAGGACGAATGATATTCATTCTTTTCCCATCAAAAATATAAGCTATTTTGTTTATGTATCTAGGGCAGATTTAAAAAAAAATATCTCTACAAAACAATAGTGATAAATTTCCTTTTTAAAAGTGATATTGTCATTGTAGCATAGGCTATAATTTTGTACAGAGCAGAATAAAAGTTTAGTTCTTTCTAATTAGACTAATAATGTGACAGCTTAGTTGGACGGTAGGGCTTACAATTGCTAACCCAATAATCTTGAAATAGGATCCCGGGCGTGTAACTCAAGGGAATCCCTGAGTCAACCCAGCTCTGATGGGTACCTGACTCACATTAGGTAAACTAAGGCAGCTGACCACAACAAATGAAGAAGTATTTGAAACAGATGAGCTCTACCTCAGCTGCCCTATGTGTCTTGGGCAAAAACGGGATGAAATGATCAGACTACTTACCCCTAAATATGCATATATTATAATGACAAAGCTTTAAGAGTTAATTAATTCATAATAAAAAGAAAACATAACTTTAAAGTAATTAAACAAGCTTGTAACTTAAAATTTTATTGCTCTGCTTGCCAGATGTTAACAATGTAGTTTTTTCAATTGTATTTTGCCAAAAATGAGTTGCATAGTTTTTTAAACCAAATTATAGATAGTATGAGCAATTGTCTGTATTTTGATAGTGACAACATTAAATCTGATTTGTTGAATTTATTCTCCTATTTTTGCAATTACATTCTCTTCATAAGAACTCTGAAGAATTAGATTTTATTGAATTTCTATTTTGAGTATTTAAAGTTGTTAACTAGTAGTCTTCTTTATTAACTATGCCTACATAATACATGTGAAAGAAAATGTCTGGAATTGTGGATCAGCTTTAGTGAATTATTTAAAATACCTGGTTTTTAGATGTTTCCAAATGAATGGGGGAAAATAGTACATGTTAGGGCCTAATTTTTATTAGATATTTATGTTTTGAAAATTAAAGGGTTGTGGCAGCTTATATAGTTCAGAGGAGACAAAGTCAAATAACCTGGATTAATGTCAGTTATATCTGAAATTTTCTGATTTAGGTCTGGAAAAAGACCGAACTTAATTTTAATTTTTAACAGCAGCTGAAATTGTGGTAAAATGGCTTAAATCAGAGTCACTTGGTTATTTAAGAATTTCAATTTCTCAAACTGTTTATCCCTTTAAATTGCCAAAGTTTAATTAGAACAAAGATATTAACAGCTAGATTTCTTAAATGAATGGATCTCATCAGAAGTTTGTAACTTGTTATATTAAATTCTTTTCCCATTTGTGCCCAAGACACGAAGAGCAGATGATTTAAAGTTCATCTGTTTCCATGAACTTGGAATATATGGGGATATTGTGGTCAGCAATACGCAGCACAGCTGCATTTGCTTCCCTAACAATAACATGACAGTGTTTCTGGTACCCAATTAGAGCTGAATTTAATCTATTGTATATCAAGAAAATGGACTAAACTAAGTGTGACTTAGATGTAAAAAAAGTATGCATCCTGAAACTGGCTTGTTAAAGACCACTTTTATTACCATGGTTAATTTTAGATATTTAAACAAAACTTTAAAAGTTAATTTGTTACCTGCCTTTATAAGGATGTTAAGTGATTTTCTTACACCCTAACCCTAGATATTTAGATGCAGCCAATCCTGCATATTTAGGTATGCATTTAAAATCTAGTACAATTTTTATACATTTTATTTGCAATTTAAGGTTTTTTTTTAATGAAGGGTGTCACATCTTTTAAAATTATATGTTTAACAGAGGTTATATTTATCATATATACATTACCCATTCTAGGGTTTAAGGTTCACATTTTCAAAAGATAATGTTGGAGTTAAAAATTTGGATATTATTTAACTGGATTTGTTGATGTTGCCTTAAAAGTTGTATTAAATACTTACATATTTTTGACACAAGTTAATTGCCCAAGTCTGAGTTTAAGTCAGTAGTTCACTCCCATTGGTACCTAATTTAAGATAGGGAGGTAAAGATGGCTGAGCATAGTGCAGACCACACTATCCCTTCTTATGCCGAGGTCACAGAAACAGGTGAACTCTACGTAACTTACCCCATGGATTGTCAGGTTTGAAAAGGAAATTTACTATATTGCTCTATCTAACATACATTTGTTTAGATTTCAAAACTTTTTGAATAGGATGTTGGTATGACTTGTTAAGGTTTAGATTTTAAAGTATGCATATATTTATAAAATGCCATTGATTTAATCCTTAGGTGTAAGTTGTGATTCATGCATGAAAGGCAATTTTCGTGGCAAAAGATACAAATGTTTGATATGCTATGACTATGACCTCTGTTCCACTTGTTATGATGCTGGTGCTACCACAACAAGGCATACTACAGACCATCCAATGCAGTGTATTTTAACTAGAGCAGATTTTGGTAGGAAGTTTAAATTGATTTTACAAAACACACTTATTCTATCCCAGTTAGATTAAAATTACCTAAACCTGTGCTTATTAAGTTATTTCATTTATAAACACGTTCCATCCAATAGATGTATTCTATGGTGGGGAAGCCCTAACTGCAGAGCAGCCACAATCTTATACCTGTCCACATTGTTCAAGAATGGGATTTTCAGAATCTAGCCTTCATGAGCATGTTTCAGCAGATCATTCAGATACATCTGCCGAAGTAGTAAGTAATTGATATTTACTTTAATTTCAGTCGTTTGTATTTAAATGCAGCAAGGTTATTTCATTTTTCCCATTTATTTTGTTGGTAATAGAAATTTGTGTTTTAGGTATGTCCTATTTGTGCATCATTGCCTGGAGGAGACCCCAATCATGTGACTGATGATTTTGCCTCTCATTTGACTGTTGAGCACAGGACACCTAGAGATTTCATATCCTTCAATAAACTTGAACTGTAGTTGTATTATACTATGCACACTGTCTTAAACTAATTCTAGCATTTGTAGAAAATTTACTGTTGTTGTTAAATTTAAATTGGATACATACTTAACATATTTTGTTAGTAAATTGTAGCTACAAAACATTGGACAAAGGTATAATTTTTGTAAAAGAAACACATTATTATTGCCCCTTAACTAAAGAACGATGAACCACCAGGTTTACGACATGTACGACGTATCCCAAACCCAGGCCGTGGTGTAGGTGGGTCTAGGACACGCCGGGCTAATATGCAACATTTTGGTTCAGGAGCATCAACATTGACAGGTCTTTCACCCAGTAGTCGCGAGAACATGGATCCTATTGCAGGTTTATTGTCTGCCTTTTGTGATAGTTTAAAAAATAGTTCCAGTTCGTATTGACTAAGAACTGAGCATCACGGGTCATAAATTTACAAAGCTTTTTTTCCAGAGCTTTTGTCACAGTTGTCAAGTGTGCGAAGTCGTGCTGCAGCAGCCCAGAGTGTGTCTTCTCAGTTACAGCAGTTGGAGATGCAGTTGCAATCTACAAGGTCAGTCAGCAAGTATGTGAAGCTTAAGGGTAGTGAGTATAAATATTTAGCTGTGTTATTTAGGCTGTGTACTGTTAGTGTTTGTTTTTTACTGCAATTTGAGCTTTTTTCATACTGTTACTTGCCTTATTTACATTCAGGGTTCATACACATTTTTATGACTTGATTCTTCTCTGCTGGTCGGTACTCAATATTTTATCACTGTTTCTCAACTCTTTGTTAAAATAAACTAGATTGCTCACTTTACTGCTCTGTATTGATGTATTGATTTTGTTATTGTCCTAGTAAACAAAGAAACAAGCTGCTCTGGTTTCAACTCTTAAAAGTTTCTAATTGTTATTTTGTAATTTGACTCACACTATTTTTGTTCTTTTCTGCGATTGTGCATTCATTATTATTCCAAACTTATTTCTACCAGATACCATTGAATTCTAAACTTAATTCTACCAGATACCATTGAATTCTTAACTTAATTCTACCAGATACCATTGAATTCTAAACTTATTTCTACCAGATACCATTGATCCCTAAGATTCACATGTATAAGACTGCTAATAGTGGTTTTTAAACAAAATAACTAAATGAATACTACATTGGCACATACACACATCTTTGTGTTCTGTACAATTTGCTTTATAAGCTTGGAAAAATAAATGTTTCTTAGAAACAACAGAACCCTATTTTCACTAAACTATTTAATGATATCATATTCTTGGGCCTAATGTTAGATTTTTCTTCAGCTACTGGGGGCGAAGCCCCCAGATCCTGAACCAAGCTACATTCCTGCATCAAACTGGATTCAGAAGCACACCTGACAATATCCTCTCAGACAGGTTTTTTTTCTTTCTCACTTTCCAGTTATAAAGAAGCTAGTCAGTTTGCTAGTACCTTGTGTTGCAGATTGGATAAAGGGATATAAGTTTTTCAGTTTTTGCTTAGTAGTCTGCTTTTTAATGCATATTTGTTTTTCAACACACTGGAAAATATAACTTAAGTGTTTCTGGTTACAAGTTTGTATGAACCCTGAATGTTTGCTGTGTTTCATGTTAAAAGCCTATATATGTATTGCTTCTTTATGTTTTCCATTTTATAATTTTGGTTGTAATAATGAATTGTTTTGTTTTAGACAACAATTGGAAAGATTACCACGTAGACAAACAGAACCCAGTAAACCACCAACTACAAATAACACAGTTCCTACTCAACCAGAACCCACTACTATCCCTGCCACAGTCACCAAAACAGATTCCCAATTTCTGCTAGCAAAGTAAGACATTAACATTGTGTTTCTTACAACATGTGTTATCTACTAGTTTCTTTATGGCTTGTTGTGTCCTGATGATGAATAAACTGGTGTGTTGCCCAACATGTGCAGTAGGGGAAAGACATTGAATATAAGTTGTTATAATGAACTTGAGTGTATGATTTTGTTCAATGTAGTTTCTATATGTTCATAATGATGCTCAAATGCTGGTCTTTTAAAAATGTAGGCAGTAAACAGATTGTCTTTTGTATAGAGATTTTAATGTAACTGTAATATAAACCATGTTTAATTTCATTTCAGATTGTGTGCAGAAAGTTCCGGATCTGACCTTAGTGCAAATGCTGGTGATAGCGATATCTCACAGCGCAATGTATTTGTACAGGAGTTGCTCCTGGCCACATTGACAGAGCAACTCAGTTTGTTAACAGAAAGTGATGGGGATGATCCAAGTTCCATATTGGAAGCTCTGCGTTCACCAGAATCTGACGTAGAGCAAGAAGTGTCAACAATTCAAAAAGAAAACAGGAACACAAATGAATCACACAGTAAGCACCGACATCCTGGAGCTGTGGATAAATCTGTGGGGGGAGCTGTAGAAAAAGTAGCTGGTAATTGTGGGGTGAGGCCAGTGTCTGCTGGTGCTTATAGAGAAATTCCTTGGGGTCACGCGGGCAGTGCTGCATCAGCAGGCACTACTCGTCAAGTTTGTAGTCCTATCACTGTTCCTAATACAGTGGCAGTCCATGGCCCAAACTTGGGCTCTTCTGGTGGAATTAATATGATGCAAGGCAGGGCTTCATCTTCTCCACACGGGGGTAGGGAAAGGAATATAAACCCCGCCTCTGTGAAAAGAAGCATGCTCAAACACATGCCACCCCAGCGAGGAGCTTCTGATACAGATCCACCACCTCACTAATCTTTATGTTAGACGCTGAGGACTTTCATATCTTTCTAGCTATGTACCAAGCTTAGAGGATCGATTCTGCCATCAATAAATTATTTTAAATATATGAAATATAAACATCCATTTCTGTTTGTATCAAAAGATTTTCGTTATTGCACCTGATGGCTGCTTTCTTACTTTTTTTTGTGTGAATAAAATTAGGCTAAGGGTAGTGTTGTCTGTTCTCAACACTACAGAGCATCCAAGGTCAGGTTCATTTCTTTTATTTCTTTATTCATTTTTTCCCTCCCCATCTTTACTGTTGAAAATATTGTTTGAAGTGCAAGCTAGTTTCTTATAAACGTAATTGTAAATACATTAGGCTTTCCACATGTGTCTGTTTCATCTGTGTATGGAGAACAAATGGAAGTTAAGGAATATAAATCATTGTGTTTGGTGTTTTTTTTCAATGAAACTGTGATATTGTATTTTGTGCTCTGTTACTTTTCCTAATTAAAGTTTAAACAGTAAGGAAAAATGGTTACAGGTTTCACTTGAAAGATTTATGTTGTCATTGTTGTTCATCTTTTTTTTTTTAAATATTTAATTTAAAAATTTAGGCATTATAAGCACAGTAGAACATAAAGTCACAATGGTACTGTAAAGTAGCCAAGTATTTTCTTAAACAGACTTGTGACAGTAGTTAAGGTTGTTATTTTAGTAGCCACTTTGAATTTATCCTAAACATGAGATTACTTTACTCTGCAGTGTTTTACTTAAGTCTGCTTAATTTTGAGAGTTGAGGCAGCTGAGAAATTTTCAGTTATTGTACACAAATAGCACAATATATTCCTGTTTCCACTTGCGTACATTTTCATGAATTATTTTATGAAACCTGGGCTCATCAGTATAAAAAATATTAAAAGTAGTCAATACACCGTTATTAAAACTTGTTTTTGAAAGTCAAGCAAACACAATTTCCTCATTTTCGCTTGATAAAGATTCTATTTCTGCAGAATATTTTTCAAATAAAAGCTAGAATTTGCAAAATATTTGTTGAAACTACCAGTCGGTAATTTTAAAATAACATTTCTTCATGCATGTAAAAATACAATTAGCAATGCTTTAATTTTCTAAATTTATTAATCTTTTTGAGTCTTTATTAAATTTCAGATGGTAAAATTTAAAATGTATTTGTAATAATGTGACAGTGATATATGTACATAATACAGATTACCAATGTTTTACAGAGGTAGCTTTGTCACAATGGAAGAATGGTCCTCTTTGAGAGGAACTTAAAAAAAAGGAACAGTAAAATATTTTAAAGAATTGTTGCTCCCCATACTTAGTTACTGGAATATTTTAAATGAAGTGAGAGGCAGACACAGGAAGGTGTGAGCATCATTGGTGAATTTTGAATAAATTGTGTACACTTAGATATGTTACTTTTGCTTGCTGTTTTTTTCTTTAAATGCTTAGTGAAGTTCTTTGTTACATTACTGAAAAAAATATTGCAAATTTAAGGTACATTCACCACGATAGTGTTGAACTTAAATAAATTTTGAATTGAATTAAAAAGCAACTAAGAGTTCACAAATCAATTTTTTAAATTACTGAAGGACATGCACATTTACAAAGAGTACTGTACTGATTTTTTTTTTATACTTGATCATGATGGTGACTACAAAAGCGCATACCTGTATAAATGAATAATTGCTTGCATGGACTATGTTCTACTGCAGAATAACTTATTGCAAATTGAGAACATTAACCAACAAAGACACATAATTTGAAATTCTTTTTTTTATTGTGATGAGGCAAACACTTTAAATAGCAGACAAACTTAGTTGTTGACAAACATTAAGGCACACATTTAAATATTGATTCTTAGTTTATCTAAAAAGTTGAACTAAATAATTTTTCAACTGTTAACTGAAAAATAATGAGCTGTTTGTGACCCTCATTAATAGAATACTACACTTGTTTTGAGATGGAGCTTCTAAGGGTCTAGGATATTAATTTTGGTTTCATAGTATTAACATTAGATGGATACATTTTTAAATTTCTCAGTCATGTTTGCAATGGTGTTCACTGTAGAACTATCAGTTCAAGGACTATTTTAATTGCCAACAGTTTTTCACCATTGTAATTGTCAGAGATGCTTGAAGACTGACTGAAAAATACTACAGTAACAACTGGTGACTTGCGACTTAAACTATGTCACTCTTCTAGCTATGTGTTTGAATAAAAAATAAGGTTTAACTTAAACTTTAAGCTATTACCTAAAATAAATCCTAATTTTACAAATATTCATCTCATTTAAGGAAGCATAGTTTGGTTGAATATAGTCATCCATTAAAAATAATCAGGTTAAATAATTGAGTACTTTAAGTACTTAAGGTGGCATATTATTTTACCAAGTAATATCAAGTATACTCAAATTCATTTTTTTTCCAGTTTATTATTTTTTAACGCAAATGTATTCTAATACAAACACGTGTAGAATACCAGTAATAAAAATGAAAACAAAAGCTGCATTAATATTTTGCATTATAAAAAAGCCGTTAGAAAACGAGTTTTAGCCCTTATTTCGCGTTTTAGAAAACGATTTTAATAAATTGTAATAGGAATTGATCAAAATTCTCTATGTTGACAGAGTTCTGACAAGATTTTGGAATAAATTTCAATGTTTTCAGAAAAATTCAACTGCATATTTGAGGGGGGGGGGGGGGGGAAGGTTGTAGGCTGAGGTGTGACATTATTTTAGGGGGGGGGGGGTCTAGATTTTGTGACGGGGTGGGGGGGTAAAAACGTGGATCGCTTCCTAAATATTAGTATTCAAACTAATATGTAAAGTTCAATTATGTATGTTTGTAGCGGGCAAACCGTGGATTTCAAAGTCTCAAGTGCTCATCATCTAAATTCATGATTTAAAAAACTAATAATGGAGATGTTGTAAAACAATTTTCATTATTTAAACTTATAATGATAATTGTTGGCATGGTCATAAAACACAATTTAAATATATATATATATATATATATATATATATATATATATATATATATATATATATATATATATATATATATCACCTTTCACAAAAATTCTAATTATTTACATTTAGTTCTTAAGCACTTCTTACGTCCCTTGAAAAATTAGGAAAACACAATTACTTCCCTTTATAAAACCCATTACATGGGGGGTGGGATGAACTTTTTATTACTTTGTTTTGGTGTTGGGAAAAAAATAATTACATAAGTAATCAAGTGAAACGTTGTAGGTTAAATACTGCCTTTTATTTATTTCATACACTGAACGTAGGCCTACTGTTACTAATTATTTTTTAAATCAAAGACAGTTAAAGTAATAAAAGACATCTTTTTTCGGGAACGGGAATTCCCGCGAGTTATTATTTGTGACATTTTTTTTTTGCGCATACTTCTTTTCGTTTGCGGATAAGCTTGGGGTATTGTAATTGTTCACTAAATTGAAACAGGCACGCCCGCCGGCGCCCCGGAAGAATTCGAATTTTCGCCCTAGGCCATCCTGTCATCGCCATGGTACATAATTTCGTTTTAAACAGTGCAATAGACTCTGGATTGGAAAGGTTACTATATTCTTTAAGTGAATCAAATCAGTGCGACATTCGGCGCCCCGATAGGGGGCTATTTTGCGCCCGGGCCTTCCCGTGTTCGCTATGACGCCTACGTTCGTTTAAGTGAGTGCAAAATACTATGAATAAATTGGGGTACTATAGTCGTTTACTAAGCTGAAACAGGCGGTTCACATCCGGGATATAGAGGACCTATTTTAATCGGGCAAAAATTATAAATCCAGATTAATAAAATTTTTGGCGTTTTATGCGTAAAGGAGTCAGAAAAACTGGATTATCCAATCTGCCCTTGTGTCTGTGTGTAAACACTACAACTTGAGTACCGTTACAGCTAGGTTGATGACATTTTATAGATAAGTATTGTATCAAATTTGTAGATCTGTATACACTTTTCAGCGATTTCCAATTACCGGAAGTGGAACTTATTCTACTCTCAATTTTTCAAAAGCCTTGAGTACTATTTTAGATAGTTAAATGAAATCTCACATGTAAGTAAAAGATCTAATTCTCTGCCTTTAGCCAAATTTTGAGTAATTTCTGTTGACCGGTAGTAGTAATTTACGCTATTTCGGATTTCTCAAAAAATGCATGTGAATTTATAAAGTAGTAATAATATTCCACATTTTGTTTGGCATTCACTTGGTGCGCAATTCTTTTTCTACGAGATTCTAATCTATTTTAAAACGTTTGAGTGATTAAAAATTGATTAACAATAGTGTCTATATCCCCAGTTGCCATACCCTGTAGTGTTATAAAAGAATATTTGAGAAAGTTTAGGGGAGATCTCTCTCGGTTTATTTCTTTATAAAGCACGTCCTAAAAATGACGTCATTTAAAAATACTTAATTAAAGTAGAATGTTTTCTGTAACGTCCGCCAGATTACATATATTTAGAAATATCAGTAAAATTAATTTGCCAGAAGGTCCGTTGGGGCGAGTATGAAGGTCACGAAATGTAAGGCCTCGTATTTTCCCGTTTCCACGGTGGCGAAAGTGCCTTATCTATATCTGTGTGGCGGAGGATGTGAAACTGCTAAGACGCTGAACTTCTGCATCCAGTTGATGGTGTAGCAAGCCATCAACAAGATGCAGTCGTTTGCGTCTGGCATTGATTTCCCGACGTTACACAGATAAAGTTAATAAGGCATTTTCGACAGAATACTTGGCTGGTTTTCTATCCGGATTTGGCTTCTCCAGCGGAAATAAAAGAAAAAGTTTTAACTTAGTCAATGATAAAACTATAGTAAAAGTATATATCTTCTGTATAAATTATATTTCGTTCGGGTCAGTATATCTGCGTATTCTATTTTTATAAGTTTAACTAACGTGTATATTATAGAATAACGTATTTATAACGTGTTTAGTGTTTTTCCATGTGTATACAGTCAGTGGGAAAATGCACCAAGTAATACATTTTTAACAGAGGGTGTGATAATCTTAAAGACGTTTGATACGCCATAAAGCGACCTAAACTATTCTGTATCGTCTCCTGTTCTAGTCGGCCTGAATGTGAAATTACAGTCCCACCGTGTATTAGTATAAAATATGTAATGTCGATAAACATCACTGTCGACAGTGACAACACGAGATTTAATTTTTTAAAAATTAAATCAATCAGAAAACTTTCTTCAATGATAAAACATTGGGGGGGGGGGGGGGGGGGGGGGATTTCAAGTGGTATTTGTTGCGTTAATATTCTTACATAATAATAGCCAGCGTTTTTTAATTTAGAAACAAAAAATAATTAATGGACTGCTAAAATTGAATCTGTCGTAGATTGATATTTTCTATTATGATACACTGAAGATAGAAACCATGTTGATGTATATAGTCTTTAATCAGCCAGCATGACGGAAACAGGAAGTCACAAGATATATATATATAAGGGACATCACTCAAAAACAACATTATAAATATAAGACTAATACAAGAAGAGTGAGTTCCCTTGACTTCACAATTCTGAATATATTACATCCCTTTACCCTTAGTAAACAACAACACAGCTCTCAATAGAACAAATGATAGTATCCTAAAATCAACAAATATATTGCAACATGAACATTATATGATTTGAATCATTTGGTAGATTACATCCTTACAAACAAATGCAAAATATGCCACAACATAATTAAAATACAAAACAATGATGTCAAAGTCCTCTTGACTTTTAAAATCATAGGTCTAACTTATCTGGGACTTTGATTGTCCTGTTTGACCTTCTCAGTGGCTTTTGATTAGGTGACTCAAGATTCTGACCATCTGGACTCTCTAGCTCAGGAAGTCCAGGATCTAAATCATTAATTCCAGAATTTACATTTTCTGACTCTAGACTACTTGGTTCACTCATATCAACAGAACTTGGTTGTGGAACAAACTCAGTTGGTGTGAACTGTTCAGATTTGGTGGGATTGACAGATTCACACTTATTATCTGCACAAGTTATTTTTAACTGGTCTGCATGTCTATAAGACACAGGTCCTGTACATTGAACAATTTGACCTGGCATCCATTTTTCCCCTCTCCCATAATTTCTCAGATACACATTATCATTAACTCCAAATTCTCTTTCAATGGATGTTTTGTCATGATTTAATTTTTGTGTATGTTGATGTTGGGAAACAGACCTTTAAACAGTTGGATGTAGTAGGTCTAGGTGAGTTTTAATTTTCCTACCACATATCAATTCGCATGGTGCAACACCTGTTGTTATATGAGGAGTTGTGCGGTATTTGGCTAAGAACTTGTTTACTCTTTCCCTGAGAGACAATTTGTTACCGGTACTCATTTTTACCATAGCGGTTTTGAATATGCCTACCGCTCTTTCAGCCAAACCATTCCCAGCAGGATGATAGGGTGATGTGGTTATATGCTCAATACCATTTTCTACACAAAACAGTTTAAACTCATGAGCAGTGAAACTAGGCCCATTATCTGAAACAATTTGATCAGGTAATCCATGAGTTGAAAATATTTCCTTAAGTTCAATAATGGTATCATTTGCAGTGATTCTGTTCATGATTTTAACTTCTAACCACTAAGAATGTGAATCAATAACAATTAAGAACATTTTGTTCATGAAGGGTCCTGCAAAGTCTATATGTATACGTTTCCATGGTTCGATTGGCCAGTCCCAGTTTTGCAAAGGTGCTGTAGCTGGTTGATTTGAATGTAGTGCACAGCTTGAACAAAGCTTTACATATTTTTCAATATCAGCATCAAATATGTGGCCACCAGAACCACGATCGTGCAAGACTTTTCATTTTGGAAGAACCAAGATGAGTATCATGTAAAGTTCTTAAAACTTCTTTTTGTAACATTTTAGGGATAATAACCCTTGACCCCCATAGTATACATCCATCTTCTAGACAACTCTATTTTTCGTATTTTATATGGCCTTAAATCATCATTCACTGACTCTTCAGGCCAACCATTCTTACAGTACTCATATACTTTTATCAAGCACTCATCTTTTTGTGTTTCTCTTTTAACATCATTCACATTTATATTGGAGTTATCCATGATAGTGAAAAGAACAAATACATCTTCTGGTACATAACTAAGGCTTTGGTTTTTTTAAAGGTAAACGACTAAGACTATCTGCACTATTCTCAGATCCAGGTTTGTATTTCAATTCATAATTGTATGCGGCTAGTGTGATAGCCCATCTTTGAATCCTTGGTGAGGCATGTTCAGGCAGGGGTTTGTTTTCCCCAAATAAACCCAGCAATGGCTTATGATCTGTAAAGATGGTGAACTCCCTACCAAACAGAAACTTGTGAAATTTCTTAATACCAAAAATGATGCCTAAGCCTTCCCTATCTAATTGAGAATAATTTTTCTCAGCCTGGTTCAAAGATCTACTGGCAAAAGCAATGGGTCTGTCACCCTTTTCATCTATGTGGGATAACACTGCTCCTACACCATCTGGTGAAGCATCACATGTTAAGATAAGTCTTTTCCCTGGGTCTTAGTGAGTTAGTAAGGTTACAGAAGACAAAGCTTCTTTTGCTGTATTAAAAGCAGCATCTTGTTGTTTACCCCAGTGCCAAGTTGCATTTTTATGTAGCAGCTTGTACAGTGGTGATAGTTTATCAGACAGATTCCCTATGAACTTCGCATAGTAATTTATCAAGCCCAAAAAAGCTCTTAGCTGTTGGGTATTTTCAGGTTTGGGTGCTTCTTTAATGGCTTTTGTTTTCTCAGGTTGAGGTCTGAGACCCTGTCTGCTCAAAATATAACCAAGAAAACTAATATCTGTCAGCATGAATTGACATTTATCTTTGTTTATCTTTAAACCTTTTTCACCAACTATTTTCAAGAGTTTATCAAGTGTTTAAGATGTTCAGTGTCATTCTTACCAGTTATGTACACATTGTCAAAGTAAACACAAACATTTGGAATATCCTTAAAAATACTGTCCATGACAGTCTGGAAAATTCCAGGGCTAGATGATATACCAAAACATAGCCTTTCATATTGGTAGAGTCCTTTATGTGTGTTTATTGTCGTATAGATTTTTGAATCTGGATGCAGTTCTAGTTGAGTGTAAGCATGACTAAAGTCTAATTCAGAGAATTTGTCTCCTGCTAAATTCAAAGAAATTTCTTCAATGTTAGGAATAGGGTACCTATTTAGCTCTATTTGCTTATTCAGTGTAGCTTTATAGTCTCCACAAATTCTTACAGAACCATCCTTCTTTAACACTGACACAATGGGCGTTGCCCAATCGGAGTAGTCTACCTTCTTTATGATGCCATTAGATTCCAATCTACTTAGCTCCTTTTCAATTTTATCCCTCATTGCATAAGGTGGAACTCTAGCTTTGCAGTATCTTGGATTTGTGTCTCTAATGCTTATCTTCACTGTCCTATCATTTAGTAATCCGGAACTACCAAAGACACCTTCATTTTCAGATACAACTTTATCTCTTGAAGTAAAACTAGATTCTCTTGCTTTATTCACTGAAAATATACTCTCCCAGTCTAACTTAAGATCAACTAACCAGTTCCTACCTAGTAATGGTGGTCCATTTCCTTCAACCACAAGAAGAGGAAGTTTAACACTTTGACCATTATAGCTTACATGAACCATACACTCTCCTATCACCGGAACATTGTCACCTGTGTATGTTGTTAGGCACTTGTGACATGGTTGTAGAGGCACTGATCCTCCTGTGACAGCGTCAAAGTCCTTCTTTGTGATGACGGTTAGAGATGCTCCAGTGTCAAGTTGGAAGATGATGCTCTTACCGTTGATATAAACTGGTACATTGATGGGAGCATGACTTGTTGATTTCACAGAGAACAGGTTGA
Source organism: Physella acuta (assembly GCF_028476545.2). Classification (NCBI taxonomy): domain Eukaryota; kingdom Metazoa; phylum Mollusca; class Gastropoda; family Physidae; genus Physella; species Physella acuta. The sequence goes on from NW_026731631.1 coordinate 56,256, forward strand.
ACTCCGGCTGCAAATCAGTTTGAGCATTTTCACTGGTAGAGTGGTTCATTGGTTGGGTTAGGTAGTCTTGGTGACAGTTAACATAGTGCTGCCTTTGGTTGCGGTACTGTCTTGACTGGCTAGATTTAGCAACAGACGAAGACTTTGCAAAGCAGGCCTTGGCAATGTGACCTTGCTTACTGCACTTATAACAAGTTGTTGGCTTGAACTTGCATCGATGAGATGCATGGGGACCGTTGCATCGATGACATTTTTGATACTTATTACTAGATTTAGATCTAGGATTTGAACGTGCAGGCTGTTTAGCATAAGTTGAAATGCTCTGATGGGGTTGGTGTTTGGTGACTAACCTGCTGTCTACTTCATGGATCCCTGAAGGCGTTAGAGATCTGGCTGCATCGGATGACTGCTGGAATGAAGTTGCAAGTTGTATTGCTTTTTCCAATGTTAGATCTGACTCGAGAAGCAACTTTCTTTGAACATCAAGGCTGTTTACACCTGTCACAAACTTTTCACATAGTCTGTCAGACAGCGTGTCCCCGAATTCACAGAATTCACTTAGATGACGTAAAGCAGCAACATATTCTGATATTGATTCGTTTGGTTGACGAGTCCTACCGTCAAATCTGGCTCTACACAGGAACTTTGATGGTGTGGGCGCATGGTGGTCTGTTAGCAGTTTGCTCAGCTCGTTAAAGCTCTTGGTAGTTAGACTAGCTGGTACGCATAAGTCCTTTAATAGCCTAAATTGTTGAGGCCCTATGACTGTTAACAAAACAGCTCTCTTTTTGGCTTCTATCGTCACGTCGTTAGCTTCAAGGTAAAAGCTTAACCTATCTAGATAATCATGAATGGTTTCATCATTCGAATTGAATTCTTTTATCTGGCCATACAGCGCCATTATCCTAGAAATACTTAGCCAATATGCTCTAGCAAGCTTCTTTTTAAGTAAGCATGTGCTCTTTTTCTGTGGATGATTTATCCTCGTCGCCAATTGTCGTAGATTGATATTTTCTATTATGATACACTGAAGATAGAAACCATGTTTATGTATATAGTCTTTAATCAGCCACCATGACGGAAACAGGAAGTCACAAGATATATATATATAAGGAACATCACTCAAAAACAACATTATAAATATAAGACTAATACAAGAAGAGTGAGTTCCTTGACTTCACAATTCTCAATATATTACAGAATCATTTTATGTAAGTAGCATACATGTTATTACTATGCATTACACAATAAAAAATACAGTATATAATGTGCTATTTTCACCCAATGTGCATAAAAACCAAGACACAACAAATAACGCACTTGTGGTGATAACAGAATAAACAAACCCTTCTTACAGAACTCAACCTCTCAAGGTATCCCCTCCCATTCCCGATAAAGTAAGTATCTTAACGTCCCAGCCCCACGCTGGGCGCAGAGACACCCAACCACGGGCAGGTTGTGTTGTTGATAAATAAATTATCGATAAGTACCAATACCATTTCTATTATCATCGCTACCCATCGTCAACTAAATCAGGGTTACGTCATTAGTTTATCGTCGTCACTATCATCGTCACTAACTTCAATTTCCCTATCATCGTCACTATCATCATCGTCACTATCAATTTCCCTATCATCGTCACTATTATCATCGTCACTATCTATCATCGTCACTATCATCATCACTAACATTGTCGCTATCATCGTCACTATCATCGTCACTATCATCGTTACAATCATCGTCACTTTCATCGTCACTATCATAGTCACTATCATCGTCACTATCATCGTTACTATCATCGTTACTATTATCGTCACTATCATCGTTACTATCATCGTTACTATCATGGTCACTATCATTGTCACTATCGTCGTTACTATCATCGTTACTATCATCGTCACTATCATCGTCACTATCATAGTAACTAAATTGTTCACTAAATTGAAATGAAAGTAATATTAAAATTACGCACTATTATACACATTTTGGTTGGTATTCACTTGGTGCGCAATTATTTTTTATACGAGATTCTAATCTATTTTAAAACGTTTGAGTAATTAAAAACTGATTAACAATAGTGTCTATATCCTGAGTTGCCATCCCCCGTAGTGTTATAAAAGAATATTTGAGAAAGTTTAGGGGAGATCTCTGTCGGTTTATTTCTTTATAAAGCGCCTCCTAAAAATGACGTCTGTTAAGATACTTCATTAAAGTGGAATGTTTTCTTTAAGGTCCGCTAAATTACATACATTTAGAAATATCAGTAAAATTAATTTGCCAGAAGGTCCGTTGGGGCGAGTATGAAGGTCACGAAATGTAAGGCCTCGTATTTTCCCGTTTCCACGGTGGCGAAAGTGCCTTACCTATATCTGTGTGGCTGAGGATGTTGGTCTACATAGACGCTGAACTTCTGCATCCAGTTGATGGTGTAGCGCAAGCCATCAACAAGATGCAGTTGTTTGCGTCTGGCATTGATTTCCCGACGTTACACAGATAAAGTTAATAAGGCATTTTCGACAGAATACTTGGCTGGAATTTCTATCTGCATTTGGCTTAGCTCCAGCGGAAATAAAAAAAAAAACTTTTAACTAATTTAACCTACTCAATGATAAAACTTTATACATTCGCTCCGGTCAGTATATCTGCGTATTCTATTTTTATAAGTTTAACTAACATATACATTATAGAATAACGTGTGTATAACGTGTTTAGCGTTTTTCCATGTACACAGTCAGTAGGAAAATACACCAAGTAATAAATTTTTAACAGAGGGTGTGATAATCTTAAAGACGTTTGATGAATCTTTAAGATGACACAATATAATAACACTTTTACTTACTTCTAACAAACAAAAAAATCACTCTGTTGTAGGTCCCCCTCCCTGATGTGGATCATCCCGCCCCTATGCTCTACTCCCAACCCCTATGCCCGCCACTGAATGTCAATTTTGTTATATACCAAGACAAGTAGGCTTATATATACGACAGTGGTTCCCAAACTTTTTCGAGTGGCGACCCCCTTTTATAAAAAGTAAGTGACCCGCGACCCCCATCTATAATACTACTAAAACTCAACTTTGTTTACATGTTTGAATATTTATTTGTTTGTCTGATTTCTTACTGTAAGGAAACTGCTGTATAATGGGGGGGGGGGGGGGGGGGGGGGGGGGGGCTGTAAAATAGTATGTAGGTAGAGAATAATTTTTTATTGCAGACAGACTGTATGTAGGTAGAGAATAATTTTTTATTGCAGACAGACTGTTAATCACACATTTATTTAAAGAAGTTAATTAATTTATTGATTTATTCATAGGTAGATTAACCACATTTGTTTTAAAGTTTTAGAACAATGGCTTAACTTTGGCTGAATAGTGATGTTTGATAACTCATTTTTAACACGTTTTTCTTAACTTAGCTTCGCGTTTGTTTGTTGTTAAAATTGACAACGAAAATTAGCCCACTTCTGATTGCTCTAGAGATCTGAAATTCGGCATGCAGGCTATTTTCGCCTAACAATTTCAGATGCAATCATAAAAACTAGCAATTAGAGACCTAAATTAGCTTAATTAAATTACGCCCCAAGGACCCTAAAATTGAGGACATGATTTCTAAAGATACCAACAAGACTGGAGGCCTATTGACACAGTTACTTCGGCGTGAGCGCGCTGGCCGTGATCGTATAGTGGTTAGTACTTCGCGTTGTGGCCGCGACAACCCAGGTTCGAATCCTGGTCACGGCGTGTAGGCTGCTGTGGGTCTCGCACTGCCAAGCTCACATAACAATTTCAGATGCAATCATAAAAAACTAGCAATTAGAGACCTAAATAAATTAGCTTAATTAAATTACGCCGGTCGCTCAAGATTTTTAGTCCGTGTATTTAAAAACACTTAGTCAAGTCATACTTAATCAAGTCATTAGATAAAGTAGAAAATAAACTATATAAAAAACTTTTTAAAAACCACGTTTTTCATGTGTAGCAACGGACTAAAAAGGAGAAAATAAAATACTTAAAAAAAAATTTAAAAAAAACACGTTTTTCTTGTTGACTAAAAAGTAGAAAATAAATTTTTCTTCCGACCCTAGGGGATCTACCAATGACTGCTCGTAGATTTTGATGACAAAAAACGTGGGTCGGGCAGATTTATGATTAAAGCGGAAAGCACACAACACACGAATTTTGGAAATTTGATGGTGAACGTACCCACGTTTTTTGTCATCAAATGTATGAACAGTCATCACAAGAACCTGCACAGCTCGAGGAAGCACAAAATCTACGAGCAGTCATTAGTAGATCCCCTAGGGTCGGAAGAAAAATTTATTTTCTACTTTTTAGTCCACAAGAAAAACGTGGTTTTTTAAAAAGTTTTTTTTAAAGTATTTTATTTTGTTTGTTTGTTTTTCTGATTTGTTATTGGGGAGAATCTTCATTATGTGTAGAGCTGTAAAATGGTATTTTGGGTGGTAAATATTGTTCCTTCTTAAAAACACTGTTAATTACAAACTAATTTAAAGCCGTTAATTAATTCATTGATATATTCATGGGTAAATTAACCACATTATTATAAAAGTTTAAAACAATGACTTAAGTAATAGTATAAAGATTTATTTTCTTTGTACAACGTTTTCAATTATTTTTCCTAAGGCCTACATGTGAATGATAAGGTTGACTATCAGGACCTCGCGGGGCACAGGGCAGGTGAAGTAGAGTTCACCTGTTTGTTTGTCCTTAGCATATGAAGGGATAGTGTGGTCAGAGACATGCTCGTCTGGAATCGATATTTAAACGATAAAAACATGTTGTCTGAGACTTGGCGGGACACTGGGCAGGTGAAGTAGGGTTGAGTAAGTCACCTGTGACGTCAATATATGAAGGGATAGTCCGAAATCGTTGTTTTCGGTGTTTTTAAAAGATAAAAAACATATGTTTGAATGTGGGGTCTGTTTTTTGTGACGATAAGTGACACTTCAGTAGCGTAGCGAGGGGGGTGGGGGCGGGGGGGGGGGGTACATATGTCCCCGGGCGCCGACCTTAGGGGACGCCAAAATGGGTTGGAAAAATAAATAGAAAGGTTGAGGAGGGTGCAAATCGAAGGTTTGAGGGGGGGTGCAAATCGAAATCTTGAGGGGGGGGGGTGGTGCACATCGAAAGTTTGAGGGGGGTGCATATCGAAATCTTGCCGGGGGGGGGGGGGGCGGGGGGGGGGAGGTTCAAATAGAAAAGTTTGTCCCTGGGCACCGGGAAGGGTCGCTACGCCTCTGAGTGACAGACGTGATGTTTTTTTATGGATGACCCACAGTTATCCAACGGATGACGGGTAGTCTAGTAGAATTAAAAAGCCGAAATTAGTATGGAAATTAATAAGCACTAAAATAAGACTTTCAATAGGAACTACTCTTCATAACTGTTTTAATATCATGAGTGAAATTGCATGATATTTACTAAACATTCGCGGTTAAGTTTTTGTTAACGCCAACCTATATCATTAGGGGTCGTCCATAAATGACGTCACACGCCTAGGGGGGGAGGGGGTTCAGACTTTTGTGACGATGTGTGACGAGGGGGAGGGGGGGGGTAGAGACAGTGTGACGTCACGTTGTCTTAATTCCACGAATTGATTAACATGCATTTTTTTAGTTTTTTAGAAAAATAAACATACTAAATAATTTTTTTACATTGGTTGCGATACTTCTAAGTTGTCAAAAGATTGTGAAATATATATTTGTTCTAATTAAATTGCCCTATAATTTGATGTGTGTTGTGTAGTAGACTGCCGTATATGCAAATTTGTCAATACTGCTATATGAATAAAGGTCGGAAGCGTATCAACTAGTGAGGGTGAGGCATGGGTATCAGTGTAATGCTTGCTATTCTTTGAAGTTTACAGAGTAGGGCAGTCATAATAAAACTTTAAACCCCGTTTTCCGAATATTTTATTTAAAAACTTATGTTCACACTTAGGACTGCGACTCTTGCCCTTGATGACACGCCTTGTCTCCCTTACATCATGGTGTTCATGCCGATAGCTCATGCTTGTTGAACGATCCACTGGCAGATAAATCTCGATCCCCTTCAACACTAATAATTAAGAACGAAGAAGAAGAAAAGAAGAAGAAGAACGATCTAGTGGAAAAATTACTAGTACGATCAGTTCCAAGGTCGAGATCACGTGATTTTTGTAGGTGCGGCCAAAAAAAAGCGGATGTGTGTAGGGTCAGCTTGTGATGCGTGTTTATTAGATCAACTTAAATAGGCCTACACGTGTCTTGCTGAATCAACTTTGTCTGTGTGAGGCTTTTCAATTGAAAGGTAGATCTAATAATCTCATATATACTGCTTAAAAATCGACAGTTAATGATGGATAAAAATAAAATGTTCCAATGTATTTTTGATGCCTACTTGCTGGCACATCCTAAAAAGAGTAAAAAGATTTGCCAAGAAGAAGTCGTTGAAAAGTGGACTCAACTAAAAAGCGATTTAGATCTTCACTCGAAAGCGGAGGTCTGGCTGCAAGAGTTAAAAGCAATTGCTGCCGCTAAAAAAGGCTCACTTTTGACGTTTTCGGCCAAACAAACATCTGTATCTACATCTACAAATAAGAAAACACCCTATGATTTGGCAAAAGAAATACCTAATACTAATAAGTCACTGAAGTCAGATGAAAAAGTGAACGATGCTCATGAAGTCAGTGATTTCAAACCCTCTACCAGCAAACCATCAATATCTAAGCAGGCTACAGTCCAGATAAACTTACAATCAGAGATTGAGATTCTGAATTCTGATCTAGTTGGCTTGTATGCGCGACAAACTCGCGGAATGTTAACGCAGGAACAGAACATGGAGCTTAAAGAAAAGAAACAGAAAAAGAGTGATTTGGAAAAAAAGCTAAAGAGGAAGATATCTGATCAAATAAGATCTCAGAAAGCTCGAAATGAAAAGAAAAGAAAACTGAATGCTTTGTTTGAAGAGAATCCGGGGCTACGCGCCACTTTGAATGTTAGATCTAATTCTGGCAGGCCAAGGATTGAAGAAGATCAATCTTCTTTATTGGAAACTATCATAAACATTGCTATGCATGGATCAGCATCACACGAGAGGAGGCAGAACGAAGTCTACAGGACTATTAAAACATTAGATCAGCTAACTGATCAGTTAAAACAGGATGGGTTTATAATTAGTAGAAGTGGGCTGTACCTTCGACTGTTGCCAAGACGTACTTCTTCTCATGAACGGCAACAACATGTATCGACAGTCCCAGTAAAACTGATAAGAGCGCAAAACGATTGCCATGCAAATCACATTGATCGCTTGTTTACAGCGGCAACACTGCATCACCTAGAAGAGTTAGCTTCCATGCTTGGACCGAATGAGGTATGCTTTATAAGTCAAGATGACAAGGCCCGCGTTCCGCTTGGGTTGACAGCAGCTAAAAAACAGAGTCCATTGCTCATGCACATGGAATACAGGGTGAGCTTGCCTGGCCATGACTGGTTGTGGCTGCTGGACATAAGCTGATCCCTTCAGTTTATGCAGGGAAAAAAATTCAGCCCAACGCCTTGGGAAATCGAGAAGCTGTTGGATACTCCGGCCCAACATACATATCAATCAGATCTGGTAAACATTCCTCATCCACAGCGCTTAGTCATGGACTTGATTTTGAAAAAAATTACTTACTTTACATGAATTTGATGATATCACAAAGAGCGGTGTGGATAAAATTGTTAAACCAATATTAGTGTTGACGGTTGATGGTGGCCCAGACGAAAATCCTAGGTATCAAAAGGTGATCAAAGTTGCGGTACGCCCCTTTCTCAATCAGAACTATGATGGTTTGTTCATTGCTACAAATGCACCAGGAAGAAGTGCATTTAATAGGGTTGAAAGAAAAATGGCGCCACTTAGCAATGAGCTCACAGGATTAGTTTTACCCCATGACCACTACGGCAGTCATTCGGATGAAAGTGGAGTCACAATAGACACAGATTTAGAGAAGAAGAATTTTCAGTTTGCCGGAAACACTTTGGCAGAAATATGGTCACACTTGACAGTGGATACATTTCCTACAGTGGCAGCATACATAGATCCAGAAGAGTCTGAACTCCTTGAAACTTCTCTGCTCTCAAAAGATCAGCGTTGGCATGATATTCATGTGAGAACTAGCCAGTATTTGACTCAGATCGTTAAATGCATGGATGGTAAATGTTGCTCAAAGCCAAGAAGCTCGTATTTCAGCGTAATAACTGATAGATTTCTTCCTCCACCTTTACCAGTCGCCCAAACAAACTGTGGACTAACAATACCTGAGCGTTCAACAGATGGCTCTTCACATAAATTTCCATATCTTTTTGTTGCTCAAAGTATAAAAGTGGATGAAATCCTTTCCCGCTCTTCAAATCCTTATCGCACAATCCCTTATGATTTGTATTGTCCGTCTGTTCAATCCGTGATCAGCGACAGGGTTTGTAAGAAGTGTCATTCATACTTCTCTTCATTGGTTATGCTGCGCAATCATTCTTTAACTCACAAACAGGAATCATCAATTGTGCCATTACAGCGCATCAGGCCTCTGAGAGTTGCTGCACGTCGCCAACGTGCACTGATGGTTATAATTGCCAATGAAATTAACGGTGAGAGTGTAGATTGGATAGAAGAGGAAGACCTTGATGTAAAGGGAATTCCCATTCCATACAGGAAAAAAATCAATTCCGTCCCTGTGTATTCAATGAAGGAACATTTTAATTCTCCATGGGAGAATGAATAAGCTTAAAATTAAATATCACAACTTTTAATTTAGGATTGCCATATTAATACTGTTGTAAGTAGTTTTTTAAAATACTTCTGTTAATGATCTTGCTAAGATTTAGAAATATGAATGTATATAGATATCGTCGGTTAAGTATAACTTGTTACTGATATTATTATTTAATCGTTATTAATAGAATTTCTATAAAACTTGCTTAGATTTAAGTCAGTGTGAAAGTATTTCTTGTCCTATTTCAACATCCTCTTCGCTAACAGCAAAACACGCAATTTAATAATCTAGTGGAGAGTCTTTACTATTAAAAATCTATTACATTTATTTTGCTTGTGAGAGATGAAGTCCATTTTATAGGCTATAATGAACTATACCATTCATCTAGATTCATCTACCACACTGCAGAGTTTCTTAAATTTACAATATTTCCAAGATTTATTTTCTTCGTCGATTTTGCAGCTTTGATAAAAATGCCCCGAGATTATCATGGAAAGTGATAATATTCGTTCATTTTCCCTGAAGCTTCAGGTTAAGCTTATGTTGATGTTCGAACACATCTGCTAGGTATGATACTCTCTCCAACCACTCTATGTCGTTTTAAGTATACCAAAATGTCTTGTTTCCTTTGCACTTCCAAGAACAATTTGATTTCAGATTTCAATTAAAAAGCACGATTCACAACATTTCGTTTGACAGCCAGCGTACTGCTGTGTAGAAAAGCAGATCCTCGTGATCTATTTAATTTCTTTGCTCAGTTCTTTGAAGGCTCCAGATTTTATATAATTTACGACTTAAACTAGCAATAGAGTCTTGATGGCGATTGGGCAGTGGTTAGGGAGCTAAATCTTTTATGTTTTCGGGAAAGCCCGATTTTGACCTAAACATAGATGGCACACCATCCGTACAAACCGCCACAGCCATTTTAACCCGTTTTAATCATCCAGTTTAAAAAAAAAAAACGTTTTTATTTTCTCAATGCTATCTTCACAAAATAGCAACTCTTCTTTGCTATCATCTGAACGAATATAAACAAAGACCAGCAACTGCGAACATGAACTCACGTCTGTTGATTTATCAACTTGAAAAGCAAACAATGGCGAAAGCTTTGTCTGTATTAACTTTTCAGCGATTTCCTATAACCGGAATTGAAACTTATTCTACTTTCAATTTTTCAAATGCCTTGAGTATTATTTTAGATAGATAAATGAAATCTCACATATACGTAAAAGATCTAATTCTCTGCCTTCTGTCAAATTTTGAGTAATTTCTGTTGACCGGTAGTAGTAATTTTCGCTATTTCGGATTTCTCAAAAAATGCATGTGAATTTATAAAGTAGCAATAATATTCCGCATTTTGTTTGGCATTCACTTGGTGCGCAATTCTTTTTTCTACGAGATTCTAATCTATTTTAAAACGTTTGAGTAATTAAAAATTGATTACTAATAGTGTCTATATCCCGAGTTGCCACCCCCCGTAGTGTTATAAAAGAACATTCGAGAAAGTTTAGGGGAGAACACCCCCCGGTTTATTTCTTTATAAAGCACGTCCTAAAAATGACGTCATTTAAAATACTTAATTAAAGTAGAATGTTTTCTTTAAGGTCCGTCAGATTACATATATTTAGAAATATCAGTAAAATTAATTTGCCAGAAGGTCCGTTGGGGCGAGTATGAAGGTCACGAAATGTAAGGCCTCGTATTTTCCCGTTTCCACGGTGGCGAAAGTGCCTTATCTATATCTGTGTAGCGGAGGATGTTAAACTGCTAAGACGCTGAACTTCTGCATCCAGTTGACGGTGTAGCAAGCCATCAACAAGATGCAGTTGTTTGCGTCTGGCATTGATTTCCCGACGTTACACAGATAAAGTTAATAAGGCATTTTCGACAGAATACTTGGCTGGTTTTCTATCTGGATTTGGCTTAGCTCCAGCGGAAATAAAAGAAAAAGTTTTAACTTACTCAATGATAAAACTATAGTAAAAGTATATATTTTCTGTATAAATTATATTTCTTTTGGGTCAGTATATCTGCGTATTCTATTTTATAAGTTTAACTAACATGTATATTATAGAATAACGTATTTATAACGTGTTTAGAGTTTTTCCATGTACATAGTCAGTAGGAAAATACACCAAGTAATACATTTTTAACAGAGGGTGTTATAATCTTAAAGACGTTAAATCAGGTCTCTTGTGGACTTCTCCGGCACTTTGGTGCTGTGTGGCAACATCAACCCTCTACAGAACATCGCCATGTGCTGTTTCTTGAAGAATCTGAGCATTCACAGCCTTGATGCCTGTCATGTGGTCCACCATTTTCTTACCCTGACTGGCCCACGCAGGCAGAAGTTTGAGACAGAGTTCACGCAGCATCTCTTGGCGCTTAATGATGCGGTGAGATCATATTGGGTTAAATGATGTAGTGAGGTATTGGAAAAATGGGTTGGTGAGATATTGGGTTGAATGATGTGGTGAGGTATTGGGTTGAATGATGTGGTGAGGTATTAGTCTATGAGTTGAATGATGTGGTGAGGTATTAGTCTATGAGTTGAATGATGTGGTGAGGTATGGGTTGAAATATTGTGGTGAGATATATTCATTGGTAGATACACCACTTTATTTATAAAAGTTCATAACAATGACTTCACTCACAGTTACGTCACATGATTATTTTTAGCGCAATTTCCACTCTGGAGAATTGCGATTATTAACTCGTCATTTCTGGGAATGGATGGATGGATGGATGGATGGATGGATGGATGGATGGATGGATGGATGGATGGATGGATGGATGGATGGATGGATGGATGGATGGATGGATGGATGGATGGATGGATGGATGGATGTCCGCAGCTTTAAGTCGTATCTCCTCCTCAACGAAGCAATATCGAGGACTAGTTCCAAAGCAAATATGTTAAGCAAGTTCCGAGGATGAATGTGGGCTAAATAAATTCCCGGAATTCCTTCCTGGATTTTCCGGAAAAGCCAAAAAACCTTTAAAAAATGCAGTTTTTGGCCCATATCTCGGCAACAAGACCACTTAGCGACTTGAAACATTTACCAATCGATTCCTGCCATAATTTAGAACAATATTGCCGAAGAAAGTTTTCAAAAATATCCTTTCGTTCGGTCACAAAAAATTAATTACTACTTTTTTAAACTGAGCATCGTGTAGGCTTTCCCCCCCTTTTTTTCGACTGATACGGGAGGCTAGCCTGTCGCGACGTGGGATCGTTCGCGTCACTGCGCGCGGCAAGGGAGAGAGAGAGGCGAGCTACGCGTCGCTCGTTTTTTTTCCACGTGCTAATGTTTACAAACAAGAGGGCGGGTTTTAATCATAGTCAAATACTGATATAAACGTTTTAATATTTGGGCACCGTTGCTGAATATATGATTTATCTCGATTTAAAATTGTTATGGATAACAAGGAAATTGCGCTTAAATTGTCACTAGACTTTTTATTAACTTGTTTTTGGCCAACAACCATGGCGTCTTCTATGCGAGATCATGTTGCCCATTCAAAAGTTTAATGCATTATAAAGCTAAATTTTCTATAGCTTTAACAATACGCCCGTTTGCAGCAGAAATCGGTGTTTTAAAAGAAAAAAATGTCTGCGTTGGCGGGACACTGGACAGGTGAAGTAGAGTTGACCTGTTTTGTGACCTAAGCATGTAAAGGGATAGTGTGATCAGATCCATGCTCAGCAGAAATCGGTGTTTTTAAAAGACAAAAATGTCTGAGGCGTGATGTCTTTTTTAATATGGGGTCAGGTTTTTCGTGACGATAGGGAGGGGAGGGAAACGATAAAATTCGTCAAACAAACGTCATCATATTTATGGATAACCCCCGAAACCCAGTTATCCAAGGATACCGTTTAGTCTATTATACATTCTTATTCAACACAACACCATATTAAATGCACACACTGAATAAGAGACTTAAATGATTTCGTTAAGAACCCGGCTCTTCAGTGGTATTTATGTTTTTTTTTTAAAAAGTAATTTGTATTAGTTAAGGCCACGAAAATTGAATACATTTCACAGCGTACTTCTTGATAAGTAAATCTAAATCAAATTTGAATGAAATAGTTCATTTCTTTGTATTCTAAAATTGGAAGATGACGCCATTAGTTTTGTGTTCTTTCCGTAGTTTAAACATGTGGCATGTGATGTCATTGTAAATTATTGCATTCTTGCCACAACAATAAACACTTTTCCGGTTGCTTGTGTTTCTTCATTCGAATATGCCTTTATTTTTTCTTTAAATAAAATTTTGTTTATATATTTAAAACATCCACCATATTATTTTCAACAAAAGTCCGTATCTTTAAGTTCTTCATGTATTGCTGAACATGCCATGTAGCCTAATACTGTTGTGGACAAAGAGAGAGACATCAGCTGTGCTATAGTTTGAACCCCTCACCATGTGGACAAAGAGAGAGAGAGAGAGAGAGAGAGAGAGAGACCCCATGCGAATGGCTATCACTGTCTCTGTCAATGATCTGATCACTGAGTAACAAATAGATATACCAGCACTTCCTGTATGGATCAGCCGACTAATTCAATGATAATTGCTCCGACTCTAAGCATTTTGAATCTATAAATAGAATAACAAAAGGAAGGAAACGAAATTTTAAACTGATTTCCGCCATTAAAAAATAACATGAAACCTACAGTTCACGACACATCGCATAGGAATTTAAAATAAATATTAGGCCTATAGGTTTAATAAATATTGCATAGAATATAGAAATTTAGATCTAGTGTTCTGGTTAGTAGTTATTTCAATTTTATTAGAATATAGTCTAGAATCTAATCATACGGCTGCATAAAAAGAAAACCCATCTAGATCTAGATCTAGAGAAGCGGAGGTAAGAAGGTTAAATTAGTAATTTACATGATTTTTATTGTAGTTTCACTGTTTGTTAGGCCCAATTATTAAATCTTTAGATCAGAGGTCCAGCTTGATCATGTGTGGTATCTATTGTGGTGCATTGGAATGAAAAGCCCACATACTTAAATATAGAATCTAGTAGGCCTATACTATACTATAACTGTAATGCCATACTTTAAATTTGTTACCACAAGAAAAAAGTCTATTTACTATTATTAGTTATAATTAAATTAAATTGAAATATTTGTTTATCTTTATAGTTTATAGTGAATGCATGCTAATGAGCATTATTCAAGCTGCTGTTATATTTAGGCTTCTAGGCCTATATACTCTATAGCTTAGGCTATATACTATACACTATATATTATATACCAATATTGTGCATAAAACTTAAAGCATGTAAGCATACACAATAATAATTATCATTAGACCTATAGTAACTAAGACTCGTACTATTTAGTACTACTTTAATACTACCTTTAAAATATTAGGCATAATGAAATAATGATTAATGATTTCAGTGTTTTCCGCACTCGAGAGGAAAGAGTTTGTAGGGAACTTAGAGACTAATCTTTGCCAACATACTGGATTTCTGGTGATGACAATAGCAGCAGATAGTATGTGGCTCAGTTAATACTAAAAAAAAATTATTTTAGTAATTAGTGGTAAGCTCTTTTTTAAAATAATATATTATAACATGGTATCGCAAAGGTTCAGGTTGTCCAATAAATGGTAATTAAAGTCAGGTTTAAGACTATAGTTTAATGCTTGGTTAGTAATATGCATCAAGGTGGGAAAGACATAGAAATGGAAATACATAGAATTTAATGTGTTCATTCGCAAACGTTACTATTTAAAAATTTTTAGGCCTGCTATTTATTGCTGAATAATAAAATCACTATACTTATCCACTATATTATGTTTAAATAAAGTGAGTTTAGATCAGTCGAGTAAATAAATTTAATAGCAAGACAATGAATATATATATATATATATATATATATATATATATATATATATATATATATATATATATATATATATATATATATATATATATATATATATATATATATATATAATATATATAATTTGATTGGTATTTTATAAAAGTATGTAAATCACAGAACAAACATTACTTTGTATTGTTTCTACAACTTAACAAAATGCTACTACTTTGATGGATTGCACTAAATAGGGGTTAGCAGAGGCGTATTCAGGTTTTCGTTGTAGGGGGAGCGAAAAGAGCAAAAAAAGGCGCCGAATTTTTAACACGTTCTATATACGTGTATTATATATAATAAATTGAAAGTAGCACTCTGAAGTGAAGAAATAAGAAAAAAACACACAATGTAGGCCGACAAAACAAAAATTGTATCAATCTAAAAAAAAAAATATATATACACACTACAACCAAAAACAATGAACGTAACACAACCTGTTTTGTAATTGTTGTAAAAAAAAAAATTTAAATAATAATTCCTGGGAAATTATTTAAGACAAGTGAATAAGGGAAATAATCACTCTCTTAATATAAATATGTATATATCTACACATTTAATTATAAATGTCAAAACAAATAAATAATTACTTTAGAATATAATGAAATTGTTTAACGCTATTCGTGTTTTCAAAATGTTTTTGTCTATAATCAGAATTTAATATATCGTCATCATAAATGCTAAAGTATTACAGCATAATGAAAGTTTTTCAAATCAGAGTTGGTATAAAACCACGCTTTTCGACATAAAAGAAAAACATTCGGAATAACAACCTACATTTGACTAATTATTGGCCATTCCTTCAGATTACATATTTTTAATTAACTACTGCTTCTTCGTGTTCTTTAAAAATCATTTTTCAACATAGTGATAGGTATGGGTTAGATCACTGTATTGATCACACACCTTTTTTACTGGTAATTGCAAAAACAATATTCACAGAGTTTTACGTTTAAAAAGCTAATTTTCTGGCGGCATGGTACTTGGGTACATCATTACGCGTTTTTCTACATGTACGTAGCAGATCAGTTCGGGGTGGGTTGGGGGGTGGGTGGGTGGGTTCAACTTCATTCACCACTGTCCGGTCAATTTAGGTCAATTATCCAACCCAGTGTATACCTAGGTGTGACATTAATGTCGCTCTACACAATTGTTGTGGTGAGGTGTGGATGTGGAGGGGGGGGGGGGGGAGATAACCAACTCAGAGTGAACATAGCGTCAGTTTTTAGATGACTGTTCTAAAGATACATATAAATTACACAAATATATATTACAGGAATAGATTTAAATAAATAGCAGTGGTATTACGACAATATTTTTTTTTACAGAGGGGTCCATGGGGGAGGGGGGTTGTAACTGTTTCATATAATTTGTAATCGTGATCACTATCGCCCAAACTGTAAGAATACTACTACTTCATCCTTGTGACGTTGTTGACCGTGTCAAAATTTCCCCAACACTACGCAGTTTGCTCATAAGTAAATTTAAATAGATGTGCCACAGCAGTTGTATTTGTTTCTGTATTGTAATTTTTTTTTAATTAATCACACGATTCAATTGTATATATAAAGTAATTATCTGTGAAGTTTTATGTATAACATTTTCTAATTCAATTATTCGTAAGCAAAGACATTATACAGTTGCCTTAAACTTAACACCCCTCTTACCAAGTGGTACTACCTGTAGAGGTTTTTTAAACATTGCAATGCATCGTAATGGTTATTTTTAGAATGGCAAACTGAAGCAGCTGTTAATACGTGTTGTAAACGTAGACACTACTAGACTAGTAGAATAATGCTTAATTGCTGCATGAAAAAGAAATCTTGTGATTTACATAGATGTCCCGACCAAAAATATTTTTTAACAAATATCATTGTTTAAAACTTTGAGTTTAAAAAGTTTCCAAAAAGGCGCCACTTTGCTGAAAATGGCCAGAGGGGGAGCGGCCGCTCCCCCTGCTCCCCCCCTGCGTACGCTACTGGGGGTTAGCTTTAATTTAATAATTTGTGAGATATTCTTGCTAATCTATGTGTAAATTGCTTTTCAGGACTATGAGTGTGGGTTTGGCCATCCAGATTTCATAATTCAATTACAAGAGATATTAAACAGTCTACATGGACTATACACTGTGCCTAGTTTCATCCTCAGGTAACTGTACTATAGGCATAACCCATTTTAAAAAATAATTATTATAGCAAGAGATAGCATTATATGTTATAATAAATATAATGGATTTTAATCCAAAATATTTGATTAATTATTGTCTTTTCTTAAATTCTAATAAATCAGTGAGTTGTACAACATAGAGGGTATTATATTTGAATGATAATTGAAACACATATTGTTATAGAGCTCAAAACTATGTACTTATCTAATGTAATTAATATACTGAAACAGTTTTATTGAAGCATATTTTTTCATATTTTACCACACAGAGACTGATGTGTAAGCTTAAAGTAAAGACATCAAATCAAAGTATCAGCCATCAAGAGGGTAAATATTGATAGTCTACTTCATTAATCTTCAATATGAATGAACACAATTTTAAATCTATAATCTTTGCTGATAATGTTTGTTTCTTGTTATTCATCATGTTCAGTGCTTTATCTTTTCAAAGTAATTAGTTATAGTAAAGAAATAGTAGAGATAGTAATATAAATTTGTAATGTATTTCTCTTGCTAGTTCCACAAAAGAATATATCAAAATATTTTGTCTTTATTTCATTTACAGAAGAACATTCAAAATCATATTGTGATACACAAATCAAGCAAGTCTATGACCAGCATTATGATACAGGCCAAGAAAAAGCTGGATATTTGATTGAAAGGGTGGCACAAAAAAGATGGGTTATCACTAGGGAAACAAGCTCGGAATACAGTTCACTGTTGGGACATCAAGCCAAATACTTCTAAACTTATTTGAATCATTTTTGCTGTTTATTATAATTCATCCAATTGTCTTATTAAATATATAAATTTATATATATACACAATTCCTAATATAGAATTTCTAAAAATGTTTTATTATAATATTTAAAAATGAAACAAACATGTTCCCAGAACACAGCCACATAATGTCAACATGTTCCCAGAACACACAAAATGGCAACATGTTCCCAGAACACACAAAATGGCAACATGTTCCCAGAACACAGCCAAATAATGTCAACATGTTCCATGAACTCACAAAATGGCAACATGTTCCCAGAACACAAAAAATGTCATTATGTGCCCAGAACACACAAAATGGCAACATGTTCCCAGAACACACAAAATGGCAACATGTGCAGAGAACACAAAAAATGACAACATGTGCCGAGAACAATGCCCCTTACAGATGACATGTTCCCAGAACACAGCCTGTAGTTGGCCTGCCATAAAAAGTTAACATTACTTCACTTTTTCCTTACCAATTTTACAGGCAGGTAATAAAGCCATAAATCTTTGGTGGATATAGCCAATAAAATAGGGTAACCTTCACTATATGCAATTTGTAGTTTTCAATGCCTGTCCCATGCATATTATTTAGCCTAGCCTTTTGGGTCTTGCTTCATTTACTCAATAAATTATATAGGCATGAGAATTTTCATTTTAATCTGCAAAAGCTACATTCTGTACATTATTATTTTCAAATTACATCATATATTTTTCTCTTCTCTGATAAAAAATATTCCTCATATTGTTTGTGTCAAGTATTTTATTTTTATTTATGCAATACTATATTCCTATTTTATAATAATTACTTTTATACAAATTCTTTTGAAAACTGTTCTTTATTGTTTTGTATCATTTTCTTTATTTCTGAAAAATAAAACTTTGTTTGGGAATCCCTTTTTTTTTGTTTCTGTTCAAATTAATAAACATAAATACCTACCAAGCTTAATATCCAGCAACATTAAACAATTAAGTAGGGACTATTGTTAGTAATGGTAAATTTTATACTAATTAATGTGATTTCTCCTGGCCACCTTGTTCTGAATACCTTCAACTGTGTCAATGTTGCTACCAACTCCAATAATTAAAACTGAAGCCATTTACTATGAAGTAAAACTTGTGTGTAATCCAAATCCACCCAGTTGCCGGGGGCAAGGTACCAAACATGATGTCCATTACAGGGTTAAGAAAGTATCATTATTAAATTACTATTAAACCCCTCCTCGCCTACGCCATTGCTTGTATGCATATGGACGATATCGGAATTTACTGTATTGCTTATAAGTCGAAAATGCGAAAAAGACACGTTTAACATTACTAGTTTGAAGAATAACATTCATGTTAGCCGAAACAGGTGTATTCTAAAGTTGTTTAAATTCATTTTATTGCTCATTACAATTAGGGCCTATATTGTCGTAAAATATAGGCCTATTTTTAAAAAAGCATAACTAAAAAGTGTTTTAACGCATTTTCTTCTTACAAAAGCCTCACATGCATGATATTATTAACATTACGGCAAATCAAACCCTTGAAGAAGCCCCATCAACCATCCAATTATTACGATGGGCAACAAATAAAACGCCCGCATCAAGGTACAGTCCTTATGCTCTCGACATTAGCTCAACCCCGGCAACTAACGTGTCCCAAAACCAAGAATTGAAATCTTGACCCATTATTCTGATAAATTAGTGGTTAAACATCTTTAGGCATCTGAAAACGTTAGTTTTTAATCTAGTGTACTCAAAAAGGAAGAACATAAAGCTTTATGCCGCCTTAAAAACCCAATCCCATGTTACGCAAGGCGTCGATAGGCTTTGAGTCAGAACAGGCAAGGGCTTAGATAACTGCCAAAATACCTAATCTGTAGACCTCACAAGTCTAGACGATATATTTGTGCCTCTGTTTTTAGACTTTCAGAACAAATACATGTGATGTGGTCAGTATGCACATAAAAGAGAAAAGTAGTTTTAATCGAGAGACTTCAAACATTTCTGAAGGACCGAATTTGAACTTGTAGGCCGTGGTGTCGATGCCAAAGTTTAGCGTCGTCCGCAAAGATAAGCTATCGTTATATCATCTCTATGCCCATATTGTGACAGATATTTACAAATGTGTCTAACATAGGACAGAATACATAGCTACTCAACAGAGATAAGCGCAATCACTTGTCCACGACTTAAGAAACCACTGAACTGCAAAACCCACCTAAATGGAAAATGTCTTAGATCTGTGTTTTAATACAAATGTGTACCTCGTCGCGAGTTAGGACCTGTAGGTAGTCTGTTACTACTCTATATCTAAAAACAATAAAAAGATAACGTGAATTTTACTTGTTCATTTTCTTGGTTAACTGTATTTGTTGCATCTTGTTCAATTTTGTTAATATTGATTAACCTAAAGGGTTCAAATGTAACAAAGAAAATTGTGACTAAGTTTCCGGGTGCGGGTATGCGGACACTAGTTAAAGTATATATCTATTTATATTTATAGAAATGAAAGTATGTTTTTTTTTATCTGTTTGTCCTATATGAATTACTACATCTTTTTCATCGGATCGCCATAAAACTTTGTGAACAGAGTTTTTTCCAGGAATCTATTCGGGGGGGGGGGGGGGGGGGGGGGGGGGGGGGGAAAGCAGAGCCCCCCCCCCCCCACCCCCCCGAAGAAAGTCTATCGACCTCCCCCACCCCCGAACGAAACGGAATTTATATAGAAATAATATATACTTTTAACAGTGTCAGCACGCCCCCCCCCCCCCCCGGAAAGATTTCGCCAGGGCGGCGCCCTAGCAGGAAGCAGAGGCGTAGCAACCTATTCCGGCGCCCGGGGCGAACTATCAATGTTGTGCCAACCCTATTCAAACGCTGGCAAAAAGGCGCCCATCCCTACATACACTCCCCTATATAAAATAATTGAGGATATCAGTCATGTATAAATCTGTTTTCTTAAATTTTACTGAAGAATGAGGATTTTTTAAAAATTGTCTACCCCTTTTGGCGCCCCATTCGATCTGGGGTCTCTGACAGGAAGCAATGCAATTTTTCTCCATAAAAATAAAAGCCAGATGCAATTTGACACTGTTCGTACGAGAGTCATAAAATTTTGGGGAGTTGGTGAAAAGGGTTTCGAGAAAGAAAAAAATTCTTAAGTGTGGCACCCTGGGAGGGTTCGATTTTTCTCATTATACGATTATACGATTATGAGCCCAGAATCCAGAGGGGAATCCAGAGGGGCTATCTCATCAATTGGGCGGTCATAGGTAATACTAGATTCAGCAGAGGCGTAGCGAGGGGGGGGGTACATATGTCCCCCGGGCGCCAACCCTAGGGGGCGCCAAAATGGGTGGGAAAAATTTAAAAGCTCATTTTAGCTACAGTTTTGCATTATAAATATAAAAAAAAAAAACGGGGGGGGGGGGGGGACACGCCAAATTGAAAGTTTGTCCCCAGGCGCCAGGAATGGTGCTACGCCTCTGAAATTCAGTGATAAAACTACACCAGGTTCATCCGCCAGCTCCCCGGCGGTTGAGTGGCCCAGAGCGGCCAAGACCCACCTCAGGCGACACTACGGTTTAGATGGGCTACTATAAATGTTCACTAAGTAGAATAATGAGCGCCCGCCGGCGCCCTGGCAGTTGGCGACAGCGAGCGCCCCGGGCTCTACCGAGAGTGCCTCTTTAAAGAGCACCCTACAATAGGGAAACGGTGGCACACGACATTTTATAATTAAACCGAATTAGGGGCGCCCATTTGGTGGCGCCCCGGCAGGGTTCTATTTAGCTCCCCGGGTTTTCCCGTGAGTACTATGGTACCTTTGTTCGTTTTAATAATTGCGAAACTCTATGAATATGATGGGCTACTATAATCGCTCACTATACCGAGTGAGGCGCCTTCCTACCTAGGCCCACCTACCTACATACCTAACTCCCTGCCTACGTACCTACCTATCTACTAACCTGCCTGCGCTGCTGCCTGCCTACCTACTTTCCAACCTACCGTTATTCCTCTCAAACTGCTTTCCTTCCACCCGCCTGTCTACCCACCTCACATCCTACTTACACACACACATATCTTCGTATGTATATATGTATGTGTTAGTGTGCTCTAGGACTATGTATTTTTACATTTTTGTTGTTACGTAGAACTATTCAGTATAAAGGAGTTTCCTTTTTTTTGACGTTGTAACTGCCGCTAAAATATTATTTTTTGCATGTGTGCATAAAATAGTGTAGGTTTATTAACAAAAGTAAATTTTAGTATGTATTTAAGTGTATATAATCATTTTTGTCAAGCCAATGTGTTCATAATCTTAAATTTAAAAACCCATGAAACTCGATAGCCAAAGATTTAGAATGAGAATAATTGCTATTTAACCAGAAACACATATTCTAATTATTGTAATAATATTTTTTTTAAAATAAATATACACAGTATAGATTGTTTTCTTATATAATTAATTAAAAAAGTCAACTGTATTTCATAACGAAAATTAACACAAAATACATTCGAATAGAAACTGTCAAGGGAGACTACTCTAATATTTGTAGGAATAATAGTTTTTATTTTTTTTATTATTAGAAGAAAAGTTAATCATGTAGGTTCTATAAAAGATTACCTTGCATTTTAAAAAAAAAAGATATTCGATAGGTTTAGAATGAGAAATAGTAAACATTATTTATTATATTCATTAGTTGTTTTTTTTAATAATATAGTACAAAGACCTGTTTTAATTATTTTTTAAAAATCTTATTTTAATTAATAAATTATAAATGAAGATCAAGGATCTATATTTTTAAAAAATAGTTTAACTGTCCCACAACAATTGTATCAATCGCTGAGAAATTAAGAATTAATAATTACGTTTAACGCTTTATTAATTAAACGAGTTGAATTATTTCCGTTTTGATAAACTCTCTCCCTCTCTCTCTCTCTCTCTCTCTCTTTATAACTACTAACGCTTTATCATTGAGTTTCTCGAGAGAAAAATACAGGAGAGCGGTAGTTATCATTGACTCTGTCATTGATAATTTCATTGTGTCTTTCATTGAAAATAGTGTTTGATCGGCTGGAGAGAGCAGCCAGAGAGAGAGAGAGAGAGAGAGAGAGAGAGAGAGAGAGAGAGAGAGAGAGAGAGAGAGAGAGAGAGAGAGAGAGAGAAGTGCACACATTTATATATTAGGATTTTTAAAAAGTAATTTATTTTCCACTTTTTAGTGCTTTATTACATTAAAGCTTGTTATTAAAAAGTTTTTTAATTTTTTTTTTACTTTCTCGTATACATAGTATAGAGGAAGTATTGTAGATGTGCACAAAAATCATATAATTTTTAGTTTTCATCGTTATACATGTCAGTACATCAGAATATATGGAGTATAAGATAAAATCATTTGGATCGGGCAAAAATTCTGAATCCAGAATAATCAAAATTTGATAGATAGCAGAGAATTAGATCTAGCACTTACATGTAAAATTTCACGTATCTTTCTGAAATTATACTCAAGTTATAGACTTTTGAAAAATTGAAAGTAGATACATTCACCACGATAGTGTTGAACTTAAATCCATTTTGAATTGAATTAAAAAGCAATTAGAGTTGACAAATCACTTTTTTACATTTTTGATGGACATACAGTTTATACACATTTACAAAGAATACTGTGCTGATCTTTTTTAATACTTGAAGTTGACTACTATAAGTGCATAACCTGTATAAAATAAATGAATCAATGCTTGCATGGACTAAGTTCTACTGCAAAATAACTTATTGCTAATTGAGAAAAAAAACAACCAAAACAAATAATTTGAAATTCTTTTTTATTGTGATGAGGCAAACACTTTGAATAGCAGACAAACCTAGTTGTTGACAAACATTAAGGCACACATTTGAATATTAGTTAATCTAAAAAGTTGAACTAAATAATTTTTCAACAGTTAACTGAAAAATAATGAGCTGTTTGTGACCCTCGTTAATAGAATACTACACTCCAGTTGTTTTGAGCCTCTAAGTGGTCTAAAATATTAATTTGGGTTTCATAGTATTGACATTTGATGTGTACGTTTCTAAATTTCTCAGTCATGTTAGTAATGGTGTTTACAGTATCAGTTCAGGGACTTTTTAAATTGCCAAACAGTTTTTCCCCATTGTAATTGTCAGAGATGTTCGAAGATTGACTAAAAAATACTACAGTAACAGCTGGTGATTTGCTACTTAAACTATGTCACATTTCTTCTAGCTATGTGTTTGAATAAAAAAGAACAAGGTTAAGGTATTACCTAAATCCTAACTTTACATATATTCATCTTATTTAAAGAAGCATAGTTTGGTTGAATAACAGTCATCCATTTCAAATAATGAGTTAAAATTATTGAGGTTAAGTTGGCATCATATTATTTTACCCATCAAATCAATTATTATTTTTTCTTCAGTTTATTATTTTTTACCACAAATATATTCTAGTACCGACTGGGTAGAATACCAGTACTAAAAATCAAAATTGAAAAGAAAAGCTGGATTAATTTTATGTTATACAAACCATCAGCCTATAATCTACACAAAGTAATGTATGGTTATCTTTAGGTTTTGTTAGACAAAGGTAACTAAGATTAGTATTCAAGGAGAGCATAGGTTCAAATCAAGGGAGAACACTTTTATAAATGGTGAGAATTAAGATCTAGATACCATCACACATTTTCTGAGAAAAAATGTTACTTTAATTATTTTGTTATTCAGTAAATACAATGTGCAACATACAATTCTAATCACTCCCTTGAGATATAATACAGAATATAACGAACTAGCACACAACAATACTCACTAGTATAGTAGTTAAAGCTGTCACCTATTTTTTTACCAACAGTAATCACAATTACGCCAAACAATTGACATTTGAATTCAAATGCAGGCAATGAATAATTAAATCACATAATTGTTGAACAAAAAGGGCTAGTGTGTTTAAATAGACATCACAGTACCACAGCTGGACTAACACAAGCCTAAAGAACATGATAAAATCATCAAAAATAGAATGAATATAGTTGGTGAACTAGTTCTCCAATATGGATGAAAGATGAGAAGAGAGAATTAAAAAATATTTTTGACATTTCCAACCAGTTGGAATACTGATTTAAATACAATTTACAATGGTTGTATACCAATCATCATTTACCTAAAAACTCTGGTAAATCCATGTTACATTTTGATTATTGAGGTTAAAGTAAAAAAACAAACAAATTTAAAACAAGTTATTAACAATTTTTTTTCCTTCACAATGAAAAAAACATGCATTAATGACATAAGCACTAATGGCAACAATTAAAAAAAATTGGCAACTTCAAATTAAATAATTTTAATTTTATTATTTGAAGAATAGATTTAGAAGATAATATTCATAAATATGTTATGCAATACAAAAAAGCTTCAAAACAATTTACAATGACATAGTTTTTAAATATAGTGGAACCTTGACAACAAATTCATAGTACATTTATTTATTGCACAAGATGTTTACACAGTGAAGTATTATTTATACCAGCTGTTGGGGATCAACAGTGAGGTAAATATTCATTCTATGTAGTCTATAGAGCAACATGCAGCCATTTCAAATATTTAAAAAAAAAAATTTAATATTTAAAATAAGCTCTCACATAAATTAAGGCAGAGTTGCATACATTTTTAAGTTACAATACTTGTAAAGTTAACATGCAAGTTGTCAGGCTAAAAAAATGTTTTGAAATTGATCATACACTGATCTTTTTGCATCACACGCAAGGAAGGAATAGACTGAATACAAAGGTTATATAAGATGGGCACATGAGTCCAGTGCATAGCCTATACTTTCGTTGTGGATTCTTTAAACAATTCAAATAAACATGCAATATCCTCTTTGTTATCACATGTTTTCCATTGAGAAGGTTTTAACAATACTTGAAACAAAACAGCATATCATTGAAAAAATGGATTCAATTCAGGAAGTACAAAACAATTATGAATTTCCTGTTTTGCTACAAAACAAATTGTAAAAATTAAACATAAAAAAAAAAAACCAACAACCTACACCTTAAAAATGAAATATAATATAACAATTTCTTTAAAAACATTATTTGACAATTTAATTAAAACTCATTTGAAGGGTAAAACCCATTCACAAATAGTTTCTTAACATGTTTCAATTGCATCCCATAATATTAATTATAATTTATAGAATGACAAAAATGTGCTGTTATCTTTTGTGTATTTAAATGTGAACTCACCATTAAACCTAGTTAATTTTAAAATAATTTTTTAAAGGAATTAATATTGTTTAAAAGTTGGATATTAAGCTATAAAACAAATTAAATTATAAAAATTTTCTTGTTCAATACATTTTTTGAATACACTGTGGTTTTTAAAATGTACAAAGATAATTTATAGCAATCATACATTTTTCCTTTAATTATAGTGTCTGTCAATAAAAAGCATTTTCCTTTAATTATAGTGTCTGTCAATAAAAAGCATTTTTGTGGTTGATTGGTTGTAGATTATTCAAGAACATGCATTTTTAATAAAAACAACAGTTTAAACAACAAAATTTAAAATAAAAATGTTGTACTGTAAAAGTTTTAAAAAATAGATAACATTATTTCTTTCAATTTTATCCCTTTAACACGTTATTCTGTCACCAGATAGTCCAAGGTGGCCTTTTAGCTTCTACAATTGATTTCCCAGTCAGATTCACCGGAATGTTAATGATTGCATGGTCTGATCTGATGGCATAAAGCTGTCGTCTAATCATTGACCTGCAAAAGATAACAAATAGAAGTCATCACAAAAAATGGCCAAAATTTCATACTAGATTTATATGGCGCATTTAAAAAAAATTGAACTTGTATAAAATTATGCTTACCCATCTTTTCCTACAAGAAAAAATGAGGGAATGTTAACAACTCGATCCGTGCTATCACTGACCATGTCAATCATAATACTGTCATTGCTCTCATCATTATCGGCTATTATGGCCGCCAAAGCACCTGCTCTCTCTGCCACTTTGGTTTTTGTAAGGAAAGAGCAGCCCCTAAAAAAAAAGGTAATAGTTAAGTATTAATAATTAACATAAATTGGTGAATTAATGCTTTTCATAAAAAACACAAGCAGGGGAGGGGTTGA
This sequence comes from Physella acuta, assembly GCF_028476545.2. Taxonomy (NCBI): domain Eukaryota; kingdom Metazoa; phylum Mollusca; class Gastropoda; family Physidae; genus Physella; species Physella acuta. The sequence goes on from NW_026731631.1 coordinate 82,978, forward strand.
GTATTATTGTTACCTAACTGTTCCTAGACATTTACAGTGGAGAACAAGTCCTCGACTGAAAATGATATGAATAAGTGCTCTATAACTGACAGGAATAATTCAATAAGTAGGAAAACTGCAAAAAATGTCTTGAATAATTAGAGCTGCAAAGTGAGGTAACTACAAAAATGATATTCTGATGTGTATAGAAGTTGATTTTATGTTACCCTTGCAGTGCATTCCATATGAGACATTTCTGTTTCCTATGTATGGTACAGTTAATCTGTTTTTATTTTTTATTCTTTTTTAATAAATCTACACAACTTACATAAATTTAAGACAGACATATATATATATATATATATATATATATATATATATATATATATATATATATATATATATATATATATATATATATATATATATATATATTTTATAATGAGTATGATTCGTTTTATGAAACTAATTGAAGAACTTTAGCTGCATTACAAAAAAAATTATACTTTTAGTATAATACTATTTAATGGTACTCTTGTCCACAACAGTTCCATGAAAAGAATAATTTAAAATCAGCTACTATATGCCTGACAGTTAAAAATATTTAATTATTAGTTAGTGGAAATTCAACACAGCAAAACTGTGTAGTGTAGCGCTGTTAGTATTACCATATGTTGAGATAATTATAAAATAAAATGATACAATAAATAAAGCCAAAAACTCTTATGAAAGGATGGAAAAAAGGGAATAATGTGAATAATGGTAATTACCCACGCAAAATAAGCACAACACTTCCTGGGACATCATTGTATAAATCTTGGCAGGCATCTTCAGGGTCTGCTAACACCATTTCTACTTTTTGATATATTTTGTCCTAATAATTGCAGATACAAATAACATATGTAATACATTTCATAAAGTGCATACAAATACAACCTGGCAAACACTCAGCTATAATAAGTTTACTGTTAAATATCTATAGTAATAAATGACAAGAAATACATATAGCAATATATGACAACAAACAGAAGTCTTGATAACTTAAAAATAAAAAAAATATTCCTATTAAGAATCTTAATTTAATCTGTTTTCTTTTTATTGTTTCTTGCCTAATGGTCAAACATTTTATAGACACTTTTTTAAAACCTGCAGATAAAGTAATTAGGTTTTTTAAAAAAAAAATGCTATTACAAGTTTTTACTTTAGAAATGTTGCACACTGATATATATGGCTAAATGTATCCACTTCAAGATCATATATTTATCAATACTTACAAAACGGGTACCAAAATCTCTTGCTTGTTTCAACTTGTATGTATACATCAGGGAGGCTGGCCATGTTATTTCAAAGTACAATGACTCTTCAAACACAATATATTCATCTGGCGCAGTTGCTATTTCAATGTCTGCAGCAACTGTTGAAAAGTGGGTAAATATTAATTAGAATACAATGGGGACATTATTTCATAATACTAAACTAATTTATTTTGTCTTTTTAGTTTTTAATTTAAGCCTGTTAAAAAGTATAAATAAATACAATCAGTAGTCAGTAATTTCCGTTTAACATAAAACGGTGGAAACTATAAACATAATTTTAGGGTGAAGGTTATGGCTAGAGTCTGTTAGCCTGGAGTATACTTCCAGCTACCCAATTCTAAAATGTTTAACTGACTTGGAAAGTTGGATAAGAAAAGGTGTCTGAGCACTTATCTACCACACATAGTACATAGCTAGGGTCACAAAGACAACATTGAACACAATTTTGTATTTATTGTCTCCTATGACGAGCAAAGTCCAAAAATTCAAATTAAATGCTTTTTAAAAAAGTGGTTATGTTACCCAAGGCTTAAAAGACACGTTTACAGATTATTAGCACATTAGTCGTATTCATTCAGATGAATATAATTTGAAAATCATTATTGTATATATGATTCATACAATTAAAACGAATGATTTATGAAAAGAGCATTATTATTTGGCAAGTAGATCTAAATCTATTAGTAATTCGATTCAGTATGCTTGCCAGAAACAATTTCAAGCAATGGGTTAATTAGGCTTAATTAATTGAAAAAAAATTAACAAATAGGCCTTTTTAAAAACCTTTAGGGTCACTAGTAGCTCTAGTACTAATGTACTGCTGCTATCTAGTAAGACTTTTCAAATGTGCTGAAAATAAAAAAAACAACCAAAAATTCTAGCTTTCTTTAAGTCTAGGTAGACTCTAGTTGAAATTGGGTAAAAAGTAAACTCAATTTGCTTGAGGGGGGAGGGTGCGTAAACTTGTGTTCATTCTATGAGTATGATGTATGCTTTAGGCCTGCTGAACTCACAGTGACCTCACCGACCGTGGGCCGCTGTGGGATTTTCCACTCAAGCAGTGTTTCTTCCAGACTTTTTTCTCCGGGGGGGCACTTGAAATCTTCGGGGGGGGCGGTAAACTTTCTTCAGGGGGGCGGACACTGTTAAAAGTATATATTTTCTATATAAATTATATAAATTTCATTTCGTTCGGGGGGGGGCGGTAAAAATTTTTCGGGGGGGGGGGGGGGGGGGGGGGGGGGGGGGGGGCACAAGCCCCCCCGAAGAGATGCCTGGAAGAAACTCTGCACTCAAGGGATAGTAAACGTAAGGCAAGCAAGCAATTACGCCAGTGACGATGCTTGAAAATTTATTTAAAAAAAAAAAGGATCATACGTCATATTTAAAAAAAAAACCCCGGGTTCGAACTCGGATCTCCGGGTCTGTGAACTACAGTCTACAGCTGGCACACTGTTGACTAAACCACACCGGATGTGATAGAGAAGCAAAAAGTAAGCATTTCAATTACAAGATGGCAAATCTAACCTGCGAGACGCATAGGCATAGTCAATTCCTTAGGCGAACTTAGGCCAGGGACCATGCTCTGCAAGACGCGTAGTCAGTTTGTAATTGTTATATTTATGTTAGGCCTATCTACTTTTTAATAATTAAATTAATAAATTATACAAACATAACTTTACCATAGACTGCAACAGTCGTTGCCAAAATATAATAAGTGAAAATAACAGGGAAGATGAGAGTGGCACTGATGGTACTGGTACACCTCAGCAGTGACATTTCTTCGTAGACCGCCAATCCCATTTCAAAATTGAAATAGATTTAATTTTGTTTCTAAATGTCTAACAAAAATACACCTATACAATGATTTTAGAAACATGACAATCGGTTAAAACACAGAGGCATTTCGTTTCAATGCTGCAAAAATTGAAAAGCTGTCAAGTGATCTTGAGATACCGTCAGCAGTAAACTAGACCTACGTTGCGATGCAAATAATGAAAGTAAAACATCTGTTTCCGGTTATGTACGCATGTAAACATGGAGAAAGACTGGCCAGTTACGTTAACAATTTATTCACCATGCAAATTTACAAATGGAACAAGATGAAAATAAATTTAAGCGCGTCAAGAAGATTAAGTGATCCGAAATGCTGAAACTGAAGATAAGAAAAAATACCGGAATAAAAAAACAAACGAAATTGTATTCAAGTTGAAAATTTTCACTCTAAAATCAAAGGGCAGATCGCAAAGACGCTTGAAAAAAAATTTAATATGGCCAAGGATTTTAATGACACATTTATTCGATTCTTTAGCAAATCAAACAGTATGCTCACTCGCCGATAGCATATAGAAAAAAAAAAACGTGTGCAGGTCTACTTAAATCTAATTTTAGATTCAAGTAGCTAATCAATTGTTTTTTTTTCAAAATAAATTATAAACACATGTTTACATGACGTGCCATTTAATGATTTATCCTTTACTTTATGGGCGTAACCTGATTTTCTTCCCTGGACATACTGCTCGCTGTAATGTGTATGGTGTGAGCGGAGGATTATTACAACGATGAGACTACTCGTAAGAAGCACCCCCCCCCCCTCGGCCTCTAGGCTGAAGATGCGAAACGCGATGACCTTAACAAACAAGACACAGGCAATATGAAAGAGATCTAGATCTAGATCTAAATGGAAAAGATAAATGGGATACTTTAAAATACCGTTTAGAATAACAAGCTATTTCCCCGCGAAACGCAAAGTGAAAGGAGATCGTGTAGGTCTGTAGGCCCACAGCCACAGCAGTGTGAGTAGTTTCGGCTACTTGAGTACTTGCATTTTAGTTTACTCTGGATTGATTTAGAGTAGAGTGTAGAGTATTCTTAGACTTAGACGTCTTTTTATAGTTAGACTTAGTCCACTTTGCTCCTTACATATACTACTACTACTAAGTCTAAGTACTACTTACTAGATCTCTAGTACTGTACTTACTACATAGTGAAAGTACATAGTACTACATACATTACATATTACATACTACTACTACATTCTACATACTCATTACTAGTTTACTGGATCTTAGTGGTATTCACTGTGGTGTCACCAGGTCACTTGAGAGTTACTAGACAAGCAGTTTCTGCTAGACTCCTACTCTAAAGCTCTAGGGGAGTGTAGCTACTAGATCTAGATATCTAGCTAGCTAGACCACCCCTAGCTGGGCCCTCTACTATTACTAGGTCCTAGCTAGATTAATTCAAGATCATGGAGTAGTAGTAGATTTCTACTCTAACTCTTGGAGCTCAGTCTCTTAAGCTTGACCTTAGTCAGTGGCGTAGCGAGGTCAGGTGTTACCCGGTGCGGCACTTAATGGTGTCACCCCCCAGAAACATAGCCCCGGGACAAACTTTCAATTTTCGATTTGCACCCCCCCCCCTCAAACTTTTGATTTTGACCCCCCCTCAAACTGTCAATTTGCACGTCCCCCCTCAAACTTTCGATTTAAGTGGAATTATCATTTTCCTCTATATATTTTGCTCTTTTTTGCCTTGATGTCACCCCCCCCCCCCCAAATGGTGTCACCTGGTGCGCTCCGCACCCCCGCCCCCCCCCCCTCGCTACACCTCTGACCTTAGTTACTAAAGTAACTAAACTAAGGTCACTCCAAAAACTCTAAAAGGCTTAGTTAGTAAGTGATAAAGTCACAAGTACTTATTGAAATTGAATAGAATATAGAGCGTACTCTTTAGGTGGAGTATAGTGTGGTAGTTTCTGTGTTGGATACTAGTTAAGTATTAAGTAGACTAGATAGATAACAGACATAGTGTTTAAACATTCATAAAGACTCCAAGAGGACTCTAACACTATATAAATAAATATATATATATAGGCCCCTACACATTGGTATGAATTAAAAAATAATTAATACTACAATATTTAGTAACAGACAGTGTAAGTTACACATAACATTGTAACAAAAAATATTTAAAATATATCAATTTTGAATGTATTTATTATCATATTAAATTATAATTCATGTTCATTAGGCCCTGGAATGTAATGAGTTGGACATTATCACATTGATAAACAATGAAAAGTACTTTGAAATCTGGAAACTTTGGACAAGGATCTTCATACTACGATTGTGGGAATGATTTGGACCATGTTGACAATGGCGATTGTATCCCAGGTGAAAATGATTCAACAATTGAACCCGAAGATTTCTGGAGGCAAAGTTTAAGTAAGAAAAACATCAAAATGATTTCCTTATCTGTTGCATGACTATAATCTTATTAAAAAAGATCTAGATAGGCCTATATCTATTTATGTTATTTTATTGGTTTTTAATATAACTTACTAAAATAGACCTATTATGATGTTGTCGTATTGATAGATTCTTAAAGGGTATACATGTTTACTTAAAGTTCCCTTTTCAAACCTGAAGGGCAAGTGAAGTAGCGTTCACCTGTTTCTGTGACCTCGGCATATGAAGAGATAGTGTGGTCAGCACTATGCCCAGCCGCCTTTACTTTCCCTAACGTGTGTTAGGTACCTATCAGAGTTGGGTGGACTCAGGGATGGTCTACTGACGTGAACCCGGATTCGAACTCGAGACTTACGGGTTAGCAGTCCAGCTCTCTACCGCTAGACCACTCCGTCCCCAATGTTTACTTGCTACTTTTAACAGGTATCTGAAATGGCAGATAGTTTAATCTGTATAATATTTTACAAGGAGTTCTCTCTACAATACATGGTGCCAAAGTACTGGCAAAATTTGTCAAAAGTAAAATGAAGTTCACCTGACACTCCTTAGGATAGATAAGGTAGAGTTCTTTTGTTTTTGACCATCGCACATAAAGAGATGTTGTGGTCAGCACTATGTCCAGCCGGCTAAACATTCCCTAATGTGAGTCAGGTACCCATCAGAGCTGGCAGGACTTACTGACATTCTATAGACTTGAGTCCAAGATCCGAACCTGAGACCTTCAGGTTAGCAGTTGAGTACTCTACTCACCTGACAAAATGTTAGCCAGTAGTTATTTGAAACGTCATATATGCGGTATTTAAAAAAATGTTTTACAGATGTAAGCAGTCAGAGACTGTTGCCAGCAAATGCACACCCTCGCACCATTATCCATTTAGATATAGACTGTTTCTATGCTCAAGTTGAAATGTTACGGAATCCGGAATTAAGGAGCAAGCCATTAGGTAAAATGTAGCAAATGTTAACCTTTTTTGCCAGCAAATGCACACCCTCGCACCAAGTTGAAATGTTACATAATCCAGAATTAAGGCGCAAGCCATTAGGTAAAATTCAATGAATGTTAACTTTTTTACTTTCTCGTATATACGAAGTATAGAGAAAGTATTGTAATCGTGCACAAAAATCACTTGAAATTTTAACAATTTTCACCGTATTACACCTCAGTCCTTCATCACATCCGAAGTATAGAGGACTTATTTTAATCGGGCAAAAATTATCAATCCAGATTTATCAAAATTAAGAGGTTTTATGCGTAATCCAGTCTGAAAAACTGGGCTTTGCAATTCTGTCCGTATGTCTGTGTGTCTGTGTGTGTGTGTGTCCGTGTGTAAACACGATAACTTGAGTACCGTTACAGCTAGGTTGATGAAATTTCATATATAAGTATTTTATCAAAATCGTAGATCCGTATCAACTTTTGAGCGATTTCCGATAACCGGAAGTGGTACTTTTTCTACTTTGAATTTTTCAAAAGCATATAACTTGAGTACTATTTCAGATAGATAAATGAAATTTCACATGTAAGTAAAAGATCTAATTCTCTACCTTCTCTCAAATTTTGAGTAATTTCCGTTGAACGGAAGTAGTAATTTACGCTACTTCCGATTTCTCAAAAAACTAATGTAAATTTATTAAGTACTAATACTATTGCGCACTATTATACACACCTTTATTAGGCGTTCGCTTGGTGCGCAATTGTTTTTTACTGAGATTCTATTCTATTTTTAAAAGTTTAAGTATTTAAAATGGATTAAAAATCATAACTATATCCCCAGTTACCATCCCCTGTTGTTTTATATAAGAATGTTCGAGAAAGTTTAGGGGAGATTACTACCGGTTTATTGTTCAACTAATTATTGAAAAGAATACTAATGTCATAAACATATTAATTATATACTGTAAATTATAAATGATCTTTAAAATACACTGTTTATTATTATCTTTATGATTTTAAAGCAAAACTAGGTATGTTATGAACAATTTTGTAAACTAAGTAAAATCTTTGTAAAATTCTTTTTAAAGTTAGAAACAGTTCAGGGTTATTGATTATTAATACTATTATGTAAATACAGGCATTCAGCAGAAAAATATAATTGTCACAAGTAACTATGTGGCAAGAATGATGGGTGTTAACAAGTGTAGCTATGTTACTGATGCCATTAAAAAATGCCCAGAGCTTGTTTTAGTGAGTGGAGAAGACCTTACAAACTATAGGCAGATGTCCTATCAAATTTCAGGTTAATATATATTCTGCAATTCTGGAAAAAGTAAATCTAAAGCAAAGATTTTATATTTATAAGGATATTTTTTCATTTTAAAATTAATTATATTATATTTTTAATTCTATTTTATTACATATTAAAAATTGCATTCTTAAGATGACCTATTGCTACAGATGAAAATTAATTTAAGTTTAAATCCCTGTGTTTGTATTGAAGAGTTTATACAGAAATATACACCACAAGTTGAGAGACTTGGATTTGATGAGAACTTTATTGATGTGTCTGAAATGGTGACATGGAGAATTAAAGATGGCCAGTTTCACAAAAAATTTATTGGTCATGTCTATGATTCAAGCTCTCATCAAGGTAGGAGATCTTGTTCAGAAATATTTTAGTTGAAAGTAAATTCATTTCATGAATTTAAATAGTGATATTTTTATGCAGTCATGTTCTGATTAAGTTCATTCATGAAAATATCCATTTAAATATAGCAAAGTTCCTCTTCATACATAGCAATCCATTGGGACGATGAGGTAGAGTTCATGTTTCTTGACCTCAGCACATGAAGAAATGATGTAGTCAGCTCTTGGCCCAGCCGCCTTTACTTTCCCCAATGTAAGTCAGAGCTGGGTGGACTCAGGGACGTCCTACAGTCATAAGTCTAAATCTGAGATCCAAACTCAAGACATTCGGGCTAACAGCCTAACGCTCTACCATTTTGACCACACCGTCCTTAAAATATAAGTTTATTGTAATTTAATCTTATTACTGAATGGATTTTGCTCGAAAAAGTATTTTAATCAAAGTGCATCATTAAATCTATAGACTGGGAAAATGACACTGAAACTATTCATTTTGCAATAAACATAACCTAATGATTGCCTGAAATCACTTTCTTTTAACCAGATGTTTCTCCTGATTGCTCTTGTGGATGTTATCTGAGACTACAGATTGGATCTCAGATAGCAGCAGACATTCGCGAGGCATTGGAGAAAGAATTAGGCATAACTAGTTGCGCAGGCATAGCTCACAACAAACTGCTGGCCAAACTGGTTGGGGCTGTCAAGAAACCCAACCAACAGACAACTCTACCTCCTTCTCTGGCTGTCAAGTTGATTTCTTCTCTCCCTTCTGCCAATTCCATTCCAGGTATATACATATCGTTATCTCTGCTTGGTAGATTAGGGCCTTTCCTTTATAATATGGTCTTACTGGTAGGTTACTAGTTATTTTAAGATTATTTCTTATTATCAATCCCTGAAAATTATGTTTGTTTATTGTGTTTGTTTAATTAAGGTATTGGATGGAGCACAAACTGCACTTTGAAAAATCTTGGAATTGTTACTGTACAAGACTTACAGAATGCCGACCACAAGACTTTAGAATCAGAGTTTGGGACAGCCACTGCAGATTTTCTTATCAAAAGTAGCTTTGGTATTGATAACTCACCTGTAATAAAATACAGCTTACCACAGGTGAGTTAATCCATATTAAACACATTTGTTTAAAAAGAATACTTATAATTCAAAACATTAGTGCAAAATGTCTTAAAATTAGTTGACAAAATTTTGAAAGGTTGGATATTGTTCTGTATTCTAATTCAAAGTTAATGAATAGGATTTTTCTCTAATACTTGTGTAAACAATAATAACATTTCATCTCATAGACACTCAGTGATGAGGATTCATTCAAGTGCTGCAACTCTTACCAAGATGCAGAGACAAGAGTTAAATCCCTGCTAACTGCTCTTTTGAAAAGGTATTTTATAGCATTGTTGGTCTTGATGTGTTGAAAGTAAAGGATGAACAACCAGTAGTAATCAACTATTGCTTATGCATTATTTGATATTTTATTCGATTGCAATTTCATGTTATTCACAATATATTAATTTTAGAATTTGTTTTGATTTTTTTAATAGGTTTAATTAAATATTAACAGAGTACTTTCTATTTATTTTAAAAATTGATACTATTAAAATTAGAGTTATTGAAGATGGCCGCACACCTCAGACTATACGCCTAACTGTGAGGCGAATAATTGGCCAACAGCCAGCTTCTGATACTGACAGATACAACTTAAACAGAAAAAGAGAAAGCAAGCAGTGCCCTATTCCATGTAACATCTTCTCAGGATCTCAAACCACTGGTAAGTTCAGATCATATACTCACAAACACTCTTAAAGTATGTGCTAAATTGTTGCTAGGTATAAACCTAACACTTAATCAATCAGGTTGATGTAGGTTTAAAACGGAATTAAGCATTTATTTTTGGCTTTCATGAATGTGGGACATGTGGTGTGTTAGACCACACAATGGACACAACCGAGAACAGCCTGAAAATTATTTGAAAGACCCATTAAATATTTTAAAATTATCTAAGCCTACGATGTTATAAAATAAATATGGTTATAAAAATCTGATTTTTCTTGGACTTTACCAATGATTGGATGTATTTGATGTTTGTAGTATTTTTTGTAACTAAAATTTTTTTTAAAAAGCCAAAAAAAATTTGGTTGTTTACATTTATCACAGAAAATGAAAACAAAAATGGCAGAACTAGCCAATGTGGTTTTAAAAAAAAAATTAGTTTAAAATTTTTATAAGTTTTGAGACCAAATTACTATGAAGGGCGGTTTTCAGAATATCGATCACTGAGTTTCTGTACAGCCAATCCATGTTCATCTTACAAAATTGAAACATCAGGCTATAACTTAGGCTTGATGAAAATAAATAGAAATGTAGCCTTAAACTAAAAAAAATATTTCAAGGTCTCTGTATTAGCAACTTTAATATAATTGATTATTAAAAAATATTACATTTTTGTATTTTCAAGATTGTTTTATAAACATTTTTACGGCCTCTTTGATCTAAAAGAACACGGATTTTATCCATGTCAACAATAATGATGTAAGGATTCTGTTATAACATCTCTTTATCCCCTAGCTCCAAAGAATATCTGACAAACAGGAGGCAGCAGGGTATAAAACTGACCTCACCTTCACTTCATATTATGAGGTCACAAACAGATTGACTCTACTTTATCTGTTCTTTGGGTTTTTAATAGGATCCATTAGTTTCCACTGTTACTTTTTAGAGCTTGGTAGGCTCACAGTTTTTTGACCATTTTTCAAAACAAAATCCTTGGCTGATACAATACCCCACTCATTGTTTAATGTAAATCTTTTAAATTTTAAGTTATTTTAGTGATGGTCTCATATTTTTTTGTTTACTTCACAGATTCAATAGACACCCTGTGTGATGGTTTAATGCCAGTGTTGATGAATTTATTCAAGAAATTGGTGGATCCTCATAAGCCATTTCATCTGACCTTAATCAACATTTGTTTTTCAAATTTGGGAAAATTTGTCCAGACAAAAGAAAAAATCAGCTATTTTTTTACAAAACAAACTGAAACACAGAAAGACGACAGACCACCCAGTCAAACAGAAGCTGCGTCACAAGTTTCTGTATCATCTTGTCATAAAAAATCAGGTGGGGCATTTTCTGAAAAACATAATCAAAAGCTATCTTCTGAACCACCTGTATCATTACCATCAGCAGAGCTGCGAAGTGAAGAAGTCAAAAGTATTGATGACAATCATGAACTTCTGCTAAGACTCTTGCCAAAAGACATTGACGTGAACACAGTAACAGAATTGCCTGAGGATGTACAGAAGGAAGTACTCGCACAGTATGGAATTGGTGTAGAAGATTGTCTCAATGGGAAAAAATACTCGTTACTCTCTAAACCTGAATCCAGCTCACATATACCTGGAAAAGGTGTCACATCGAGTAATAAAGAACTTGTGAAAAAATCAAACAAGAGGTACAGAGAAGGGACAATATCTTTTATGAAACCGAGCCCAGCTACAAATGATAATAAAGTTGATATTGATAACAGGAACATGTACTCAGAAAATGCTGAGAGTTGTAGTTCTTGGAGTAAAAAGGATGTAGAAACAGGCTCATCAAAGCCAGTGATAGAAATGCATTGTGATAAAGCCGAAAGATTTAAAAGCACAACAGAGGATACTGTTCCAGTCACCACAGAGCAGCCTCACAGTTTAAACTATTTCAAGGGCTGTAAAGCAGCCCTGCCCAAAGAAATTGATGCCTCTGTGTTTTCTGCGCTACCCAGTAGCATTCAAGGGGAAATAATGGCACATATTGTTATGGGGAACAGTCCAAAAACGTCAGGGAAAAAAGCCAAAATTGAGCATGACCAAGATAAAAATGCAAAGAAAGTAAAAGAATCCGGCCAAGAAAGTCTATCTGGCAAGAACACTTTATTCAAATACTTTGGTAAAAAAAACTGATCTCTCTTTTTTCTGTTTTTAAAAATAATTTCTATGTGATATTTATTGACCAGTCTCAAGTATTGAGACAAATATTAATGTAAATAAAGAAATTTTGCTGTATGTGCTAGATTACATTTTTTGCTGATTTAAAGTTTTTTTTTCAAGCCAGATGATCAACAACACTTAAAATTTGTTAGATTTTTTTAATAAAACAATTTGCTAATTTCAGCATCTCTTACTTTATGTTACACAGAACATTATCATCGTCTTTGTGTTTTTTTCTGTTTTTAGCAAATGTCCTCAAACCCCCCAAACCTCTGGTTCACATAGTTGATCAGTTTCCTAGTGTTCTCTGGTTCTTTTAGAAAAAAATGGCCGCCTGGCATTTTACGAAATGTGAAGCTGCCTTTAGTGACTTGTTTCCAAGCTGAAAAAAGAAGGTGCATAATTGTCAACAGGTCTCTGGGATAGTGAGGATTGTAAGGGGGACATTGTGGCCTAGTAGTAGGGAGCTAGACTGCTGACTGAAGAGTCGAATCGGGGTTTAAGCCAGTAGAATGTCTCTGAGTCCACCCAAAGGCTGGGCTAGTGCTGACCACACTATCCTTTCAGGGATGGGAAAGAAGATGAAGGATTGTCATATCGAAAATAGGTTAAATAGTGTATTAGAAATAAATTTGCAAGCAAATAGTGATAAAAATAAATAACTTGCCTGCGATATCGTGATCAGTATCTTCCGTTCCATCAAAAAAGTCAATAGGGCAATTCAAAGGAGGTTTGTCTTCTGGGCTTTGTTCGTATCTAGATAAAACAAAGATATGAATACACATTTGAAATGGATTGGTTGTTTCGAAGAATTGAACTGGTAGTAGCCTGCTCATATCATGATATATTCATATTTGTTTTATTTAGTTAATATGTAATTGGAGATTTAAAATGGTAGGAGTTTGCTTATAAACTATACCTAGATACGATGATAATAGTGTTTTAATATTGTATTGAAGATTGAAAATGGAAGAGTTTGCTTGTATGTAGATACAATCATGATATCACATTTGTTTTATTTACTTGAGTTGTAATTGTATCTATATTAACTAACCCATTACACATTTTAAGACATAGTGTTAGTGTTTATTTTCTTACTTGAGTTGAGGGACCATACAGAAATCTGCATACATAGAGGGGTAAAATATCTCCATTAGCTCTGGATTATCATAAATCTCTGCTGGAATCCCTCCTAGAAAATAAATCCATGAACGAGTTTATTATTATGTTTAATTAAAAACAAATAACTGCACTTTTATGTTAAATGCAGATCATTACTTTAATATAAATATAATATTTATATCATTGTGTGTATTAATTTCACAATATTCATTACCTTAAAACTTGTTTCTATTAACTGAAGCTTCTTACCTAATACTTTTAACTTTTCTAAAAACTCGTCTTTAGTTAGTTTGTTGACATTTAAAATGCGTGCTTGTCTGTGAGGTGACTGGAAATAAAAAAGAAGTTTTATTTCTATTCCCTTCCATGAATTTTTAAATCAAATAGCTATGAGTTAGACGGCTAAAAGGTAACGTTACTCACATGAGGTGCTGTGGTCCCTGATAAAAACATATGTTCTGGTTCCTTATTGTACAACCGTTTGATTTCCAAAGCTACCAAAAAAGATAACAACGCACCCATGCTGAAAAAAAAAATTTCAGTTGTTACATTTTTCTTGTATTTGCTGTGTAATTACATAGTCTAAGAGTACAATTGATAAGTTATGGTTTGACTGTAAAGCACACATGAAAGTTGATTTGAAAGTATCAAGTTTGGATCTTGCATTCAAGTCTTTCAGACAGCCTTGAGTCCGCCAAACTCTGATGGGTACGTAAATAACGTTGAGGAAAGTAAAATGCTGACCACACCATTCATTCATATGTTGAGGTCACAGAAATAGATGTAATCTACTATATCTGCCCCATGAATATTACAAGGTCAGAAACTGTAACTTTTTTTACAATGGTTTTAGTTCTCTATAACAGTGGAATATGAAAGGGTTGCATGATGAACAACATGCTGAGACACTTTTACTATCCACACTCAAGTCAGGTGCCCATCTGATCTGGGTGGACTGATGTTCTACTAATTAAGTCTAGAGGCCCTATGTTCCATAAGGAGCAGAAAAGACTAAGTCACTAATTAAGTCTAGCAACTAAACTTGAGACTCTCTGGCTAGTAATAACTCAACCACACTGTACCATTAGGACTATATTTTTTATATATTAGATTTCAACTAATATCCTGGTATAACTTATTTCAAGACAATGCATGATATCACACTTTCCTAGTAAAACCCTTATTTACATCCCCACCCTCTCACTTCAAACATGGCTAAAGTAAAAACAATGAGATAAATACAGCACACCAATGCTGAGTAATTAACATATAATTGTTTACACTTCATGTGTAGTAATTTAGAGATTATGATTAATAATGCAAGTACCTGTGACCATAAAAAGCAAATGGTTTATCGAAATATTCATCGTGTAATGTCTTTACAATCCAGTCTATTGTTTCTTTAGCATTATCACAGCAAGGCTCGTTGAATCTGTTTTCTCTTCCAGCCAAACATACACCAATTACTATAAGGAAGTAACACATGATTAGATTAAAATAAAATAATTTCAAATTTTTTTTTCAACAAATTTATGCCCATATAGAATCCATGTTTGTTAGAGACCATGTGTTATGTATTGACCTTTTGTAAAGTTGGTATATATGTATAACAGAGCTTATTATTGTAATAGCATAATTAAATTATTGTACTGGTTCTCTGTATGCCATAAAGTTTTAATATTAATGCTTTAGCAGGTCACATTCAGAAATTAAAAAAAAATGATATATAAATTTAGCTCAATGGTTGAATATAATAAGGAAAGGAAATCTTTGTAAGTGACTGTTGCTATTTAGTTTAATGCTGTAAATGCTTTTGCTTTAAATGTTGTAGGCTTACTAGTTTTATTTTAAATGTTAGTGTTCATAAATAGTTTTAGGTTAAAGTAGTGTTATTTGGTTAGGAATGGTAATAAATCATTTTTAAACATCTAACTGTGCGGTCTTTGAAAATAAAAGTAAAATATTTCTTATCTCAAATACCACTTATGACAGAATGAAATTATTTTTTTTACCTTCAACATCTTCTGTTATATCTTCCCCCCAAGCTGTGTAGAAGCTAGCGCCTCCACCAGCCCAAGGAAAACAAAACAATCTACAACTTGCATCAGGCCTTGGAAATCTACAATTCATTTCTCTTTATTTACAGAGTTGAACTTACAAAACAAAATTTCCTGAAATAAAAAAAATAAAAAATTTCCTCTTCATAGTTCTTAAAAAAATTATATTCTACTTCTCACAACACACATACTGCTCCTGAATGACATTTATGAGATAGAATGTTCCAGCATAGTAGGGCCGTGTTCTTAATACATAAATCAGTCAGCCTGACAGTTAAGGTCCCTAGAGAACCACAGGTAATAAAGAGGGGTCATTTATCAAGGTACAATGGTAGAAGTAGAAGACACAGTGAGTGATGTGATAATTCTAAAGTATATCACATGCTAGGATTAGTGCACATACATAGATTATAGGCCTATAGTGAATTTAACCGTGCTGCTATTATAATTAAATAAAACTTATCCAAGTAGAATAGGACTTATGGACTATATTATGGTAATGGTAATAGTTAACAGATTTTAGTAGAATAGGACTTATGTACTATGTAAGAATATACTAGTATATTGAACTAGTATATAATGAATATAATTGATGGTTGTATAATGTACTGATTTAAAATCATAAAATTTCCATTGATTAACAAATTGTAAAATAAAAACAAATTGTGATGTGACCAGATTTTTTTCCAGGCATCTCTTCAGGGAAAGTCTACCGCGCGCCCCCCCCCCCCCCCCGAACTAAATAAAATTTATATATAGAAAATTTATACTTTTAACAGTGTCCCCCCCCCCAGTGTTTCTTCCAGACTTTTTTCTCCGGGGGGGCACTTGAAATCTTCGGGGGGGCGGTAAACTTTCTTCGGGGGGGCGGACACTGTTAAAAGTATATATTTTCTATATAAATTATATAAATTTCATTTCGTTCGGGGGGGGGCGGTAAAAATTTTTCGGGGGGGCAAAGCCCCCCCGAAGAGATGACTGGAAGAAACTCTGCCCCCCCCCCCCGGGATATTTTAGACCACCACCAAAAATTTCAAGTGGCCCCCCCCCCCCCCCCCAGAGAAAAAAAGTCTGGAAGAAACACTGGATGTGACCCAATTATTCATAACTAAAATTAATTATTGCAAATAGTCCTATCCATCCCCATATTATTATATAACAGAGGCATTGGGAGGCGGGGCCGGGGGTGTGGACCACACTGGGTGACATTTAGGGGGTGACACCAAAACAAAAATTACAAAACATATAAAAGAAAAATACTTTTTTCCAGTTCAATTAATGATTAATTACATAAGTCTTTTAAGTGCAAATTGAAGATTCTAATTAGGGGAGGGTGTGTGTGTGTGTTTAAACTATTAACTATAGAGAAAACAATGCTATATGAGTATATTGTATGTATATGCATATGTGAATATATATCCAGCTGTATGCTGTAATTACACTTTTATTACAGTCATAGTAACCGACTACAGATAACCATGGCATTGTTATTTGAATATTTAATACATTTATATATTATAATATAGTAATAGTATATATAGATAGGCCTAAGTTATTATTATTATTATATTAATAATTATATTATTACCTGTGCAAATTTGATCAAATAGGTATAAATATAAATATAATATTAAATATTTAATAGTAATACCACCTAGATCTAGATCTAGAATCTAGATCTATATCACTAGACACTAAGACTAAGTTAATTAGGAGCTAATCTCTAGACCTTGTTCAAGTAATAATAATAAATTAATAATAGTAATAATTTTTAATAGATCTAGAATTCTAAGTAACTTAATTTATAATTATTAGGCCTACTAGATCTACTTATTACTTTAAGTGAAAATAATATTCTCTCTCTTTAGTTAGACAAACCCTCTTCTTTGCCGTAGGATCAAAAAAAGGTCTGTTATTAAGATCTAGAATGCAGATCTAGAGTCTAAAATTTTGCCAATAATTTCAATTTAGTGTTCTTAAAAAAAACCAAAAAAATGGTCGAACTTACAGGTTCTAGATTATCTAGATCTAAACAGTAGCCAGTAGGCCTAACGTAAAACCCAAGCTTTTCTATATTTTTCTATTGAAAAGACAAAAAGCACCGACCCTCTAACAGAAATACTACGGGGGAAAAAGAAGGGGGGGGGGGGTGGAGGGAGGAATGTGTCATTTTATTTTGAGGGTTCATATGAAGGGGGTGAATATCCCCCCCCCCCCAGCCACCACCCCCTACACCACTGATGAAACTCAAGCAAGGCACACACCCGCCACATAGCGTCAGTTTACGAATATTTAATTTCACCTTTTTCACCTGTAATAAATTGTACCGCGAGCAGGAAATACGTGAAAGGTAAAGAACAGAGGGTCAGTTACACACAGAATTCCTGACGCCTTAACAACAGCATGTAGGCCTAAGTTTGTCTAGATCAGTGGTTCTTATCCTTTTGGAGTTACCGAACCCTTCTTATAGATCTCTCGTCCGCACTGACAAAATCCGATCGTGAATCATGAGTCGAGTGTGTCTTGACCAGTGTTTCTTCCAGACTTTTTTCTCCCGGGGGGGGGGGGGGGGCACTTGAAATTTTCGGGGGGGGGGGCGGTAAACTTTCTTTGGGGGGGGGGGGGGGCGGACACTGTTAAAAGTATATATTTTCTATATAAATTATATAAATTTCATTTCGTTCGGGGGGGGGGGGGGGTCGGTAAAAAAATTTCGGGGGGGGGGGGGGGGGGGGGGGGGCTTCGCCCCCCGAAGAGATGCCTGGAAGAAACTCGGGTCTTGACCTTCGCCGAACCTCGGAGGCTGACTTACCGAACCCCTGAGGTTCGTTCGAACCCAGGTTAAAAGCATTTCTATTACAATTTATTAAAACAGATTTCTAAAACGCGAAATAACAGGTAAAATTCGTTTCCTAACAGTTTTTTTTATAATGCAAAAGTGTGACGTCACACTAACGGAACCCCCCCCCTCCCCTCATCACACACCGTCACAAAATTACAAAAATACATAGATCTAACAATAACCTTGATTTTCTAAAACGTTCTTATTTTAGATTTATTAAATAGGTCTTACTAATTGAAAATAAATTATATGGAGAACATAAAGTAGGAAAATTAGGACTACATAAAATAAGGATCTCCCCGTTCTCATTTTAGAATAAATTATACGCTATTTTTAGCAACGAAAGACTAAAATATCGCGACCTCCGTTTAGCCTGTGACCGTAGGTGTGTATGTTCATCACTCAGGTATAGGGCTTGGCTAATGAATAGAACCCACACTGGTAGGCTGCAGTGTAGTAGGTAGGCCTACATGTAGACGTCCGTAGAGGAAGTCACGTGATTGAGAGATTTTTACCCTCCCTTTCGTCACAAAAAGTCGGACTTACACAAGTCGACAACAGAAGCGTAGCTAGGGTGAGGGAGGGTGGAGCGGCTACCCCGGGCGCCTACCAAAAGGGGTAAAAAAATTAAAGCTCATTCTGTTCTATACGGTCAATTTTAAGAAAATTTACTGCTACTAAGACTTGGTTTTACAGGCTAATTTCCCTGAATAGGTGTGTGTGTGTGTGTGTGGAGGGGGCGGTTTTTTTCTCAACAACGTGAATAACAGAAAGACAAAATTATTCTCAATCTGACATAGATATCTATTTGTTTTCACTCTATTCATTTCTAAGGAAAACAATGGCACTAAACATTTCTTTAACCCCATAATTCCCCTTGCATAAGATTTTGACAAAAGTGATAAACCTATCCATGTAGATGAATGAAGGCATTACATAGAAGAGAGCCCCTTATGGTATATGACAGATGAAACAGGTTTATAATGTATACCTGGAGCTGTGGGTTCATATAGCTGAATATTCTTGTCTAGACTATGTTAGTGTCAATATTATTCAGGTTTTTGGTCTAGTCTATGTCTACATTAGCAAGGCTTTGAATTGAGTGCTGAAATAGAATACTTTTTTCTTTTGGTTTAAATATTTATTATAAATTTCATAATCAGCAATACTAAAACATACATTTTTTAATGAGTATTTATTGAACTGAATTTAAGTATATTTCAGTCGTACTTTTCTCCCGCATAAGTTACATAAGTTCAAAAACATTTTTTTTAAAGAATTATTTTGTTCAGTCAACATTATAAATGCATTGATATTATAATGAAAACAAACTTTTTAGCAATCCTAGGCATAGTGCTGACCACACTATCCTTTCATATGGCAAGGTCACAGAAACTGGCAAACTCTACTTGCCCCATGAACCGGAAGGTTTGAAAAGGGAATTTTTAAAAAACTTTTTTTAGAAATCATGCTTGATCACAGTAGTCAGATATTTTATTATTATTTTAAAAAAAAATCAACATAGTTGTAATAACATGGTACAAGATTTTTATGGAATTTAAACCAAAGAAGAGAAGGAGGCCTATACATTGCTATTGTGTTACAAAATCAATCATATGGAATGCAATTGTAGGTGTTGCTTGATAATTATGACACAAAAAATGCAAAGCAAGAAAAATAATTCACAAAAAATAAAAAAAATAAACAGACCTACTTTAGTAAACAAACAAAAGAAAAACTGACAATTCTATTTAAAAAAACCCAATATATTATCAATTATATGGAATGCAATTGTAGGTATTGCTTGAGAATTATGACACAAAAATTGCAAAGCAAGAAAAATAATTAACAAAAAAAAAAAATCACAGACCTACTAGAGTAATCAAACACCAATAGAAAAAACTGACAGTTCTGTATTAAAAACAACCTATATATTAGTAGAAAAAATGAAGTTATCAATTAGTTTTCATAATGATTAAACATTTCACAATGATACAAAAATAATATCAGGTTACTTTTATACTTTGTACATATATGTTTTATATATTTGTTTTATAGATTAATATGCTGTTTTTCTCTCAGAAAAATAAACTTGTAAAAAAAGATAAACAATGTAAACATTTGTATATTACCCATAGCTTTTATCTATGCAGGTTAATTATTAAGCACATTTATAACATTTTAGATCAAGGCAGGTTAATTGCGAAGCAAATGCAATACTTTGAAAATTTTTTTTTATTTTTATTTACAGCCCAGCCGGTGAAGTGTTATTTAAAAGCATTTTGATTGGTTGGAACTCCCGCATGGATTCAAAGTAGCAGACATTAGGCCGATCAAGGCTGTACTCTCTCTGCAGTAGCTGCCACAGCTCCTGTAGCTCCTTCATGATGACAGCCTTATCATGGTCCGTCACAACACTGTGGACGTATCCCAGTGTCATATGATAAATCCTGGCCGAGTCATCCTTGTCGAAAAGGGAGGTAAACATGTCCCTGGCACTGTTGAGCTCCTTCAGGTTGCTTATCTCCCCTTCAACAATAAACGGCCTGCCTGGCCCATCACCAAAAACAATATTTTTTGGTTTGAAAGTGATCCCCCCCTGGATCTTATCACATATGTACTGTGCAGCTAGCAGATCAGTCTTGAGGGCACCTGAGTTCTGAGAAAGCTTCATAGACGACGCCAAATCAGAGGTGTATTTCAACGGTATTTTTCTCTGAGTAAAAATGTCATATATGGTGACGTGGTAGGAGGATATTGGGAGAGGTGTCAAAAACTTGCTGAGAAACTTTGTGTTTTTTATGCTGTCATAAATTTGGTTCAGTTCATACCGGTCAGTTAACATGGAAACAATTGTGTATCCGTAGAAAGGCAGGTAGTGTCCATCTGGGCTTATTTTGTCAGACATCTTCTTCACTACCTTTTGTTTTGAAATTTTTATCCAAGGATCTGAAATCCAAGATCTATATTGAACATTTCATGGACAGCATAACTTAATGTATCAATAATGTTAAAAGTTTAAATCGCAATTAAGTAGCAATTAATTGAACAAAAATATTTTAATTAATAACTTCTTTTTCTTTGTACATAATTTACACTGCATTGAAAGTGATTTCCTCCAATATAATTAAGTACTATGTGCAAACACGTTATGCCCCATATGACCTGTTGACTCCTATTTCAGCCTGCTTCTCTTTATGGATATGCTTTCATAGCCTTTGTCCACCCAATGAACAAGGCAGCAGATGTTTGATTTTGGAGTTGTCTCTCCTTGATGGGTTGCTATCTCCAGCTAAGGAGACTCTTCTGTTCTTATTCCAATCTTGGGACTTTTGGAGTTAGCAGTCATGCACTCTCAGTCCCAACCACACTATCCTCTTATTGATAACAAAATAACTATTAGATGGAAATCAGATAGAAAAATCTTACCTGCAATTCTAGTACTTGTAGCGCTATTCTGAGTACTTTTACCTATAAAAAACATTTTATCAAATCTATAATATATATCATATTTATATCAGCTTTAAAAAATATCAGGTTGTATTAATATTATTTTAAAATATGATGCACATCCTGTATCTAACAGAACCCCCCCCCCCCCCTCCCTTCTCTACGGAGTCAAAAATCT
Source organism: Physella acuta (assembly GCF_028476545.2). Lineage (NCBI taxonomy): Eukaryota > Metazoa > Mollusca > Gastropoda > Physidae > Physella > Physella acuta. Next base: position 104,736 of record NW_026731631.1, read on the forward strand.
TTGTAGTGTTTTTTACCTGATAAATAATATTTTCAATCAACTTTTTAGATATGTTAAGTGAATATCTTTAATAGTATTACTAATAATAGTATTGTAGCAGTAATTTAAATATTCACAAACATTAACAAAGTAGCAACTTTACCTTGTGAAACTTAAATGAAAGAAAAATAAAAATTTGCAACTAGTGGCAGTTAAAAAAGATTAGTCATATAAGACTTTGAAAAGAGTTCGACCACAAAGGAGTTTTTTTTCTCATTTTATTACCCCGCCCACATCATCACACATCATTTAAAATCCGCTAAAATGACATCATATTACATTACCCCCCACGCACCCAATGAGAATCCCAGAACTTAACATACATAAGGGCAGTGGTTCTTAACCTTTTTTGGAGGTATCGAACTCCACCAGTTTCATATGTGCATTCACCGAACCCTTCTTAATAGTTCTATTGCCTGCACTGACAAAATCTGATCGTGAATTATATGAGTTGGGTGTGTGTCTTGACCTCCAGCAAACCCCTGAGACTGACTCACCAAACCCCTGGGGTTTGATCAAACACAGGTTAAGAACTACTGCATTTGGGTCTTATTATGGTCTCAAGCATTGCTTATTCTACAGATAAGCAAAAATACTGATATTGCTTGGTACTTATATGACTGCAGGCAGGGCGATACAGTAACCCAAAAATATTTTTTCTTCAAATATTGAGAGAGTTAGGAACAGTGATAGGGGTAGTGATACTATCACCACACAATATATACAAAGCTCTGCCAACAATTTTAGAAGTACCAATAGGGCTTGTAAGTAGGTCACCAGCTTCTCATCAGCTAGTATTTTTCAAACCAATTGTGAATATGTTTATTAAATCGGTAAAAAAAGAAATAAAGGTTAATTCCGCTATTGTTAAGTTATTTAAAATCGTAAAAACTGATAATGATACTTTGAGAATTCACCTGAGCTGGCTAACGAGATTTCAAATTTTAAGTAAGAGAAGCAAAGAGACTTACCAGCCCTATTACTGCTGACAGTTAAGTTTAAGTGAAAAATAAAGAAGAGAAGTGGACATATAATTAAGATGCTCTCTTACCGTGGCCAAATATGAAGTAAACCAGAGCTAATGTGATACACAGAACAGGTATCAAAATGTTTTTATTTAACTTTGTAGGGTTCATAGTGCGTTTTTTTAGTTTTCCGATAAAATGATTCAATGTGATCCTAAGTCATTACCTAAAGATGAAAAACAAATTTTATTTTATGGTTAATTAATGGTTAATTAATACATTAAAATTGGTTCTTCTAAGAATGCTGGCAGGGCAATAAATAAATGCATCGAGGTGTTTTTGTTGTGCATTGCTGATAAGAATAGGACCAGGTTTGTGATATTTAAAAGTGTTCTGTCTTGCCCTACCTGCCTTCTCAGATGGATCTTACAATTTTACAGAATGGCAACTTATAAAGTGCTATACATTATGGTAATATAATAGCTGGTGTTAGATCTAAGTTATGCTATTCAAAGTTTAAGTTTCCTATCATAAAATATTTGTACGAGCAAATGCCATTGCAAATGAATATTTATGCGATACATTGATACAAAATTAAACAAATATTAAAAATTATCAAGGCTGTAGGCCTGATATGTATTGAGTAAACTATTTAATATAGGGGTGAAAATTCATCATACATTGTGATTAAAATACAAAACAAATACATTTACAATAGACTAATTTATAATCTTATTTAATATTCATTCACCTGTTCATAAGAAGGTGTCACAAGTTGTTTAGTTAAAAAATTTAATAACAGTGAATAGAGCTTCTATAATCCTGAAATCAATGAATATTTATATATCATCCTATTAGAAAATCATATCTTTAACTTTATTTAATATCTACTAAAGTAACTATTTACTAGTATTTAGTAAGGCCTAGAAATACATAGCTTCTTCTTCTTCGTTCTTAATTATTAGTGTTGAAGGGGATCGAGATTTATCTGCCAGTGGGTTTGAACTCGAGACTTTGTTCGAATTTATCAACCATGAGCTTTTTGCCGACTCGACCACGCCTCCAACACAATTAAGCGTTACGTGTCAACTGGTTATGCGCCATGAGGCCATTGACTCCGATTTCAGCCTGCTTTTCTTTTTGGATTTGCTTCCATAGCTTTTGTCCAACCAAGAACAAACTACAAGGCAGCAGTTGTTTAATTTTGGAGTTGTCTCTCCTAGAAGAGTGGCTGTCCCCAGCTAACGAGCCTCATCTGCCCGAGGGTTCGAACTCGTGGCTTTTCGGTTTAGCAACCATGAGCTTTACCGACTCGACCACGCCGACCCCTACATAGCTTGATCTAACTAATCTAAATCACTAGTAGATCTAGATTAAAAAATTCTAGATCTATCACTACTCCTGTAAGTCAAGTGTAGTAACTTAGTAAGTACTAAAATCTAGACCTAGATATCTAGAAAATCTAGATCTAGAGTCTAGTACAGTAGTAGTAGTCACCAGTAGTAGATCTAGTATTCTAGATCTTTCACTTTACTATTATTATTTATTAGGGGCCTAAGTATTAACATTCATTAAGTAGTCTAAGTATTAACTAGAATCTAGTATTAAATTAAGACACTTAAGAAGTAAACTAGAGAACTAACTCGACCATTTTTTTTGTAAGCTAAACTGAAAAATCGTTTAAAAGTAAAGTACAGTTCAAAACCTAAACTAAATCTTCTAGATCTAGATTCTAGTAGATATCTAGATCTAGATCATATCTAGAATCTAGATCTAGATTAGAAACTGAGTTTGGGGGCATGTAAAAAGGTATTTTAAAACATTTAGTTTTCTCATCAAGTCAAGAACTGAAAAAGTCAGAAGAAGTGTGTAGTCACTGTGTACTACTGTGTAACTGTAGTGTGTGGTAGCCGTAGGGCGCGTAGGTCGTAGAGTAGGTAGCAGGTAGAATCTAGACTTCTAGATCTGGAATTCTAGATCTAGTTATTACTAGTTAAGTAACTCAATAGCAGTTACTAATTATTACTAATTAATTACTAATCTACTGGGAATTTAACATGCGACACCTCTACACTCTAAAGGCGTTAAACGATTGTTACTATGAAATTACTAGTACTTTTTAATTAATCAAAGCTAATCATTCATGATTCTCTCGTGGCTTAGCAACAGTACAAAGCTTCCCAAAAGCTCGAATGTTTATTTACAATAGGTTTGCGCATGCGTGCCGAGATTCATGTTGACAAGTTTCAGCAAAACAAAAGGTGTAGCCTACACCTGTAGGCCACCTACGCTAGAAAATGTATCTAAAATGTAGATCTAGATCTAGAGAAATCTAGCTTATATTTTTAATATTTAGATTTTCATGGCTAACTTGTCTATGCTACATGTAATCTACATGATCTTGAGTTGAAACCCAGATTAAAAATATGCAAAACCCACTAGTAGATCTAAACTATTTCTATACTGAAAAGACTATTCTTAATAAAAAAAAAAATAGAACAGCATATTTATATTCATATTTCTTTCTCATTAGATTCGCCTTAATCGCCTAGGAGTCTTCTATAGTTACATGTACTATATAATATACAGTGGCGTCACTAGGTCGGGTGTTATCTGGTAAGCTAAGTGAGGGTGTACCCTACCCCCTTCAAACAATGTAGCATATATATATATATATATATATATATATATATATATATATATATATATATATATATATATATATATATATATATATATATATATAATTATATATATTTAAAATCTTAACTCGATAAAACATTGATTCGACAGTAAATTTTACTATCTTACGTCATGGTGTCATCCCTTATTTATGCCACCCCACCCTCCCCGCGGACCGCTCCGCAGTCCTCAGCTTTAGCTTTAAAAAGTCACTGATAATATATACAGTGTAGGCTTATAAAGTGATATCCTTTTAGGGCTGCCAATTAGAAGCATTGGAGAGATGCCCGAATCAAACACGGCTCACACCCCTCCTCCTCTAGCTTTCATACTTGAACATGCGTGCATTCGCGGAGTTAAAAAATAATATGGGATTGTGCTCATATATAAAACGAAGAGAAAGAGAGTGTTATTATTGTTATATGTTGCAAGGGATAGGAATTGTATAGAGCCATTTGTGATATAACATTGCCTTTGATGTAATAATATCTTATTACTTTAACAAAGGTTCACATCTTCTCGTAGAAAAATTGGATGTATAGGTTGACACAACTGGTTGACACAAATGGCTGACAAAACTGGTTGACACAAATGGCCGACACAAATGACCGACACAACGGGTTGACATAACGGGTCGATACAAATGATTGACACAAATGGTTGAAACAAATGATTGACACAAATGTCTGACACAAATGTCTAACATAAAGGTCTAACACAAATGTCTAACACAAATGTCTAACAGACGGCTGACAAATGTCTGACACAAATGTCTAACACAAATGTCTAACACAAATGTCTGACAGACGGCTGACAAATGTCTGACACAAATGTCTAACACAAATGTCTGACACAAATGTCTGACACAAATGTCTAACACAAATGTCTGACAGACGGCTGACAAATGGTTGACACAAAAGGCTGACACAAATGGTTGACACAACTAGTTGAAACAAATAGCTGACACAACTAGTTTGAAACCTGGTTGACAGTGACACACACCTCCACTCAAACATTTTGCAACTTTTTCATGACGGCAGAAACAATTCTTTCATTAATGATTCCAAAAATGTGTTTCTCATCAATTGTTTAAAAAAATACATACCTTGGACCTTCTTTGTAGGGATCCTGTTGTGATCTGTGGTGGGGTGGATGGGTGTGTTTGTGTGTGTGTGTGTGTGGGGGGGGGGGTGGGGTTTCCTTAAATGTTATATTATGAGATCAGATCGCAAATAGAAACGTTATATTACTATTTACAAAAACACACACCCGCGCGCACACACACACACACACACACATATATATATATATATATATATATATATATATATATATATATATATATATATATATATATATATATATATATATATATATATATATATATATGAGAGAGGAAGAGAGAGAGAGAGAGACACGGTGAAATCAGAGACTGAGCAAGTAATTTTTTGGATTAGTAAAGTGAAGACTGACCCCCTCCTCTCCCCAAACCCCACTCACACCACTACTCGTCTACCCCCCCCCCCCCCCCCCCACCCCTCCCATTCCGAATTTCGGTTAAGGCGATCGACTCCTGAAATGAATAGAGGGAAACGATCAATTCGTCCTGGCACCGAACTCAACATGACTCATTTGATGTCTGGCGAGGCGGGTGTTTGCCCACCAGCTCTCCACACTATGTGGTTTGTTGATACATTTCACCATCGTCTCGCGGACCACCGGTACACTAGTTTTTTAATTTTTTTTTTTGGTCACTCGAATTTAGTCAAATACAGACGATGGGGTGGGGGGTACGTTTTGCACCCACCTCCTGCCCAATAGATAGATGAAGAGTACCCTTGGCGCCCAGCATTACACCCCCCCCCCCCACACACACAGAACATTTAGTTTAGATGAAGAGTAATCTCTACACTCATCCCACGCCTCTTCCTCCAGTTTCGATAAAATGTACCCTTTACACTCCACCCACACCCCTCTCCTTTAGTAGAGATGAAAAATACCATGTACACTCCCCATACCCCCTCCTATAGTACTGATGAAAAGTACTCTTTACACTATTCACCCCCCTCCCCTCTTCTTTAGTATGGATGAAAAGTACTCTGTACACACCACCCACCTCTTCATCTAGTCTAGATAAAAAGTACTCTGTACACACCACCCACCTCTTCATCTAGTATAGATAAAAAGTACTCTGTACACACACCACCCACCTCTTCATCTAGTCTAGATAAAAAGTACTCTGTACACACCACACACCCTCTCATTTAGTCTACATAAACAGTACTCCTCTTTAAACTCACTCCACACCCCTCTTTAAGTATATCATATGTAAAGTACCCTTTACACTCACCCCACACCCCCTTCATTAGTCTTAATGAAAAGTACCCTATACAGTTACCCACCCCTCCTTTAGTATATATGTAAAGCACCCTTTACACTCACCCCACCCCCTCCCTCCGTTAGTACAGATAAAAAGTACCCTCTAGCACCCGATGACCCCCCCCCCCCCCCCTCCTGCATTGACTCTCGCCCTACAAGTTCCAGAAACACGTAATGTGTGTTTAAAACTAGGCGAGTCAGACCAAATCAAGACTGATTGGCATTTGGGTCCGGTTAGTTTTGAATGTGTCCTGAGTCGGTAAATTTGCTGCCGGTTGATGTGAGCCTCTGATGGGGTAGTGGAGTTAAGTCCCCTTTTCGAACCTGACGGTCCATGGTGCAAGCAATGTTTCTTTCAGGCATCTCTACCCCCCCCCCCCCCCGAACGAAATGGAAGTTATATAGAAAATATATGCTTTTAACTGTGTCCGCCCCCTCTCCCGCCCCCCCCCCCCTCCCCCCGGAGAAAAATGTCTGGAAAAACACTGGGTGCAAGCGGAGTGGGGTTCACCTGTTTCTGTGACCTCGGCATATGAAGGGATAGTGTGGTCAGCACTATGCCCAGCCGCCTTTACTTTTCATATCTTGAGTTAGGTACTCTTCAGAGTTGGGTAGACTAAGGGGCGTTTTTTACGCACTTGAACTTGGATTCGAACTTGAGACTTGTTAACAAGCAAGTTAACAAACACAAATACACAAGCAAACAAACAAGCTAACAAGCAACAGATAGCTTTATACACAGACTAGAACGTACATTTCCTCACGCCCTAAGCCTACCATCATCAAAATAAACAAACAAACAAACAACATATAGCTTTATACACAAACTAGAACGTATATCCCACTCACGCCCAAGCCTACCATCATCATCAACAGACCAGGATCCCGTGAAGCGACCAACCAACCAACCGGACACATTTGCTATTTGATGACATCTGGCGCCGAGGTCTCCCGCTCCGGGGGGGGTGGGGGGGGGGGGGGGGGGGTCAGAGTTCGCCTGCAATCGGTAGATGATGCATGAATCCAGGAGGGGGTCGGACCACGTAACCCCAGGGTCCAATGAGCAATTTACGTGCAAAACGATCTAAGCCCCCCCCCCCCCCCCCCCCCCCGCCTCATCTCCTTATTTTGACATGTCCAGTTGGTTATGTATTGGGCCTCTTTGACCTTGAATTTGTGTTGAGCAAAGCGATGTTTTTATGTTGGATCATCAAAAGCGACCAGATCGGAAGCTAGAGTGGAATGTTTCTCTGAATATTCAGGATTTGTAAGAAGAAAAAAAAACGAAATAAAGAGCATTTCCCACCGATAGACAATGATGATTGGAAAATTAGAAATAAAAAAAAAATTCTGCCGGTATGGTAAATGTTATAGGCGCAAATGCTACCTGACGAAATGAATGTACTAAAGACGAAATTTGAGTTGTAATAGTGACAGTTCTTAAAAAATAACACTGTTCCGTTGGTGTTTTTTTTTAAGTAGAAAATATTCAAATCTTCCACTACAGTAAGATCAAATACAGCTCTACAACAATTGTATGTTCATTTGTTTGCTAAACTAACTCGACGGACACAATCAAGCTTTGTAAACAAGGTTAAGCTACTGTGTCTTTGGCTGGAGTAATAAATGTAGTTACTTCCCTTTGAACAGCAAGTCTAGAAAACAACCTGTTTCATCTCGAGTAGGCCTATTGTGTCTTTACATCTAGAAAAGTTATATAGGTATATAATATTTTTTCTCTCTCATCAATTCTTAACAAGGTTAAGAAAAAACAATCTGTTTTGGCTTATGGTGCCGGGACGTGCATCCATAAAAGTTCTTTGAAAAATATACCCACATTTTACAAAGTTAAAACACCACAAGTAGAGAGCTGGACTGCTAACCCGTAAGTCTCGAGTTCGAATACGGGTTCAAGCCAGTAGACCGTCCCTGAGTCTACCCAACTCTGATGGGTACCTAACTCACGTTAGGGAGAGTAAAGGCGGCTGGGCATAGTGCTGACCACACTATCTCTTCATATGCCGAGGTCACAGAAACAAGTGAACTCTACTTCACTTGCCCCATAGACCGTCAGGTTTGAAAGGGAAACTTTACTTTTTTACTTTAAAACACCACACATTAAATGTAAGGTGCTGTAACTAAAACATCACAGATTATTATAGGGCTGCACAGTTTGGCACACAAACTAAAATATCACAGAATAAATTTTACATGCAAAAATAAAATATCACAGATTGGATGTAACAACTAACATACACAACTAAAAAATCTTTAATTAAATGTAACGCACAATGCAAAAATATAAATTAAATGTAACATACTCAACTAAAATATCATAAATTAAATGTAACATACGCAACTAAAATATCATAAATTAAATGTAACGCACAATGCAAAAATATCATTAAATAAATGTAACATACTCAACTAAAATATCATAATTAAATGTAACATACACAATTAAAATATCTTAGATTGAATGTAGCGTCCAATACAAAAATATCATACATTAAATGTTACATACAATACAAAAATATCATAGGTTAAATGGAACCTAGAAAACTAACATATTATAGATTAGATATAACATACAAAACTAAAATATCATAGGTTAAATGTAACATACAAAAACTAAACCATCACCAGTTTCTTTCAGGTTTCTGGGGAGGAGGGGTGGGGTGGGGAGCTCTTGGGGCACTGCTCCCCCGAAACACGTTCATCGCCTCCCCTTAACGAAAAAAAATGTATAAAGACAATTTATACTTAATCGGTGCCCGGAAATATAATTTCTACCAAAATTACACCCCCCGCAATCCTCTGGCAAAAAAAAAATGTCTGAAAGAAACATAGAACTAAAAACAACAAAGCCACCAAGTCAAACACTAATACAACACACAAGCAAGCAAATTACCCACACAACTAAAAACACCCAAAAAAAAAAAGATAAAAAATACGAAACTAACAGCCACTCAGAAATAGGTTACACTTTGATTTACCACGAACTCTGCTGGTCAGTGGATCGATACGGCTGTTTATATCAGTCGTGCAATCAGCATTCCCGTCTCGACACGTCAGAGGTCGATGATTACATACGGTCTCGACCTGTTGAATGTTCACTTCCAATCCTCCATTCACACCATCTTGGGAGCCACACAAAACTAACATTAGCAGGTACGCTGGGCGTACAGATAGCCTATGTAAGGGTGATCACCCGGTGGATGGTTGATGTTATGTATGATCGAATGTTGAAATGTTAAACTCATAGTACATCATTTTATTTTAAATGTTTTTATAGCTTAGAAGAAATTGGAATCTAAATGAGATTTTAATTTCTAATAAAGGCATACGCTTAAAAAATAAATATTACGGGGAGATAACAACTATAAAAAAGAAAAGGATTTTTTTCAACTATCAAAAAATTAGAGGTAATTTATTTAAAAAAAATAGAGGACTGTGGTAGATAGTAGGTATAAATGTTGTAAATTAGATTTCATATATTTTCTAGCCCCACCCTCCCACACAATATCCCAGAGAAATCCCAACCCCTAAGCTAAAGTATAAAAGTTTCTCTTTCAAACCCTCGGCATATGAAGAGATAGTGAGGTCAGCACTATGCCCAGCCGCCTTTACTTTCCCTAACGTAAGTTAGGTGCCCATCAGAGTTGGGTGGACTCAGGACGGTCTACTGACTAGAACCCGGATTCGAACTCGAGACTTAGGGGTTAGCAGTCCAGCTCTCTACCGCTAGACCACCCCTAACCTAACCCAGATAATAAATGTGTACAGATTGCGTCACTGCGTACGCCCCCCCCCCCCCCCGACCCTCACCACCTCAAAAATATTTTCACACTTCCTCTAAACACGATTTCTCGCACTTCATTTTCTTTCAGGAGCAATAGCTCATTTTGGTAAACAATAATTCAAACCCCCCACTATCCATCAAACTGTATTATGTATTATATGTATATTTAAGTACGAAAGTGAACATAATAGCGAATAATTGTAAATCTATACCAGTCCTGGTATGTCAAATGATGAGGAACACCTTCTGGGCGACGTGATTTTACGCTTATAAATATTATAAGTCTGAGAAAATAAAAAAAAGGTTCAATTAAAAAAAACAACAACAAACGAAGACAGAAAGATCATGTACAATCATACACATATAAAGTTTTGCACACACAACCAGAGGTGCCGAAAGATTTATATTGTTTGATCCAACTGATCGGTGAATGATATAAAAAATAATAATTTTCTTGCGCGCTTTTTCGTGAACAATAGCTTTAAAGACTGAAGTAGAACAGAGTTTCTTCCAGGGATCTCTTCGAAGAAAGTCCTACCGCCCCCCCTCCCCCCCGAACGAAACGGAATTTATATAAAAAAATATATACTTTTGACAGTGTCCGTCCCCCCGGAAATTGTTGTCCGTCCCCCCCCGTCCCCCCCCCCGAAAATTTCAAGTGCACCCCCAGAGAAAAAAGTCTGGAAGAAACACTGAAGTAGAACAGCCGGAATGTCATGGGCCCAACTTGAAGGAATCGCCCAGAACCGAGTACGATGGAGAGGTATGGTTGCGTTTCTATACTCCACAAATGTCTACATGAATGATGATGATGATGTATGATATAAGAACTTATATTTTTCTTGCGTTTTTTTTGTGCCGCGAACAATATAAAAGACGAACAAGTTTTCAAAGTCCCAGTTGGCTGAGAGGGATCCAATCCTTGTTATTGACCGACTAAAAACCTGTTTTTGTCGGCCTACATTTGTCTGAGGAGTAGTCTTAAAAATATAAAGATTGAAACTGAAGCTGAAAAAATACTTAAATATTCTCATGTAGGCCTAAAACTGATAGCTGTACACATTTGTTATTAAGCCAGCAACATTCATTGTTGAACTTTTTAACAGGTAAATTGTACTTTAAAAACTTTGAAAAAAAAATGCCTTACCTTTTTAAAAAATGTTAACGTAAAAAACATTTTCACTAAGTGGGGCATGACTTAAGGAATGGTATGACAAGTTAACACGTACAGCGAAAATCTGGAAGCTAAAAATAGATTTCTTGTATACTACTTGTGCCAACACATTTTTTCAATTTAGAAGACCTGGAAACAAAAGTTTTCCAAAAAAAAAAAAAATAAAAAAAAAAAATGTGACCTGGATATTTCCTACTGCGTTTTAAACGAAGCTAAAATAAAAAGAAGTTAAACGGTTATTTTTGTGATGTAACGACAGCAAAACATAAACCCGTCTGGGTATTTCTTACAACAGTGGCAGACTTATCGAGTCTGTTGTTCGCCAATATCGCTAGCCTTACTTAATCATCAATGTTACCCTGAACACAACAAGTAATAAAATAACAGTCAGGTTTCAAAGTGACACTGCCTTTACATAACTCTCTTCCTGTTCTGAATGAAAAAAGTTGCTTGTAAAATATGTACTTGTACTTACGTGAAACACATAGAGCCTGAAATGTGTCATATATATATATATATATATATATATATATATATATATATATATATATATATATATATATATATATATATATATATATATATAACGATTTTAAGAGAATAACATTTGTTTGCTACATGGCTTTCACATTTTATATAGTAGACGTAAAACTAAACGAGAGCCGTCACCTTCTGTCTTCTTCTTCGTTTTTAATTTTAATATTGGAAGGGATTCCCTCCAACACAATTAAGTATACCTGTCAACTGGATATGCCCATTGAGGCCATTGACTCTGCTTTCAGCCTGTTTTCTTTTTGGATTTGCTTCCAGAGCCTTTGCCCAACCAAGAACAAACTACAAGGCAGCAGTTGTTTGATTTTGGAGTTGTCTCTCCTAGAAGAGTGGCTGTCCCCAGGTAACGAGTCTCATCTGCCCGAGGCACCGTCACCAATATTTGTAACTTTACATAAGACATCTTTCAATTTTGGGCCTATGGGGGATGTGATGGGGGCTAGTTTTAACCTGCCCTGATATCACCTGCTAGCGCCACTGGGGTTCACCCTACACCAACATACAAACGAACAACCTGCATGTAGGTCTATCATACAACACCCAACTACACCTGCAAAGTGCTTACTAGAACACGGCGGCCCATCGACCAAAGACACTCTCACGTTCCAAATCTATCAGCTTACCTCGTTGTGATCACCATACACCCGTTCCCACCCAGGTGTTGAACCCTAAAATTGATTAAAAAAAAACACCCTCTGACCATATATGGGTGCTGGTTTAAAAAACAAAACAAACAACGATTGAATCGTTCACCTCTTGAACGTTCGCCCTGCTCAACCCTTACCAAATTCCACGCATGACTACATAATCTCCAACCTAACCCACAATTTTTCCACAGCATTTACTTTGCAGCTAACACGGTCGGCGAAAATTTGTATGAGCTACCAAATATAGATACCTATAAAACATTTGACTTAAATAACACACCGACGGGCCTAATATTTCAATACCGAGAACTTTTAATCCTATTCAGAATAAACCTACCAGAAATATTTTCGATAGCCTATATTATATATCGCAATAACCGAACGCTCTAATTTCGATTCGCTTAAAAAAAATTCATGCATTAATTCGTTTTTTTTCTCTTCTTTATTCATTCGCGTAGACTAGACGTTTATTTGATGGTATCTCTCATAGACGAAGGGAGATCGTGTGTGTATTTATGTACAAATCAATGAGACTTATTATATCTTTATTCGAGCGCGGCTCCCAAGTTTCGGTATTGATTTTTCGACAATATCTGGCAAAGATCGTATCGAACTAGCAAGCTCATCAATGATCCGAGTTGTATAAAAAATGTTTCGTGTAAGAGGAGGGGTGGGGGGGGGGGGGGGGGGGGAGGGAAGGGTTGTTGAATAAATGAAAGATGTTTAACAATTATTAATGGTTATATGTCGTTTTATATTAAAAATAACTCTATGTGTCTGTATGCATGTCTATTTGTCGGTCTGTATTCAAGTAAATCTTTCTCTCTGTATATACGTATGTTTGAATATATATATATATATATATATATATATATATATATATATATATATATATATATATATATATATATATATATATATATATATATATATATATAATCTGCATATTTGTATTTGAATATATATATATATATATATATATATATATATATATATATATATATATATATATATATATATATATATATATATATATATATATATATATATATATAATCTGCATATTTGTACATCTGCAAGTCTGTATATCTGGATGCCTGTCCGTTTTTATGTATGCCTGTATGTCTATGCCCCTCGGTTTGTCGTTTAAGCTGCCTGTATTTCTTCTATAGAGATGGATACAATTCTTACTTGTGTCCTCTATGCCCAGGTACAAGTGTACTAAAACGAGGACCAATTAATGGTTGCCTGCAAAAGTTACAGTGACAAGTGTTTTAAAAATAAGATTTGGTGTGAGGTACTTCGCGTTAGGCTTCTCAAAAACTACATCCAAAGACACCCCAACTAATTTTTATCAAAGCTTAAATATAAAAAATACAACATGTTTTACTGAACCCTAACACCGCCTCCCTGCAATGTTTACATATGCAAAAACATGTTTAAAAAATTAGACAAGACTCATGCAAGAAACTCAATTTTTGTGGTTTTTAATTTTTGTTTTTAACATAAAAAAAAAAGAAACACCGTTTCTTTGAAGTTTCCAATCTTTTTCCAGCAGTAATTAGTCTTCATTTGGATACGCAATTAGATTTACATTTAAAAAAAAAAACCAAACATGAAGATAAAAAAAAAGCTGCAAAATCACATTTTTGCTTATTACTTTCCCGCGATCGATAATTTAAAATCTATCAATTCAATAACATCGATCTACACTATTCAGGTTGGAAGTAACCGCTGTGTAACGTCTACAACATTAAAGCAATCCTTAAAAAAAGGGGCTAAATTTACCCCAGCCCCACCCACACTGGTGGAATTCCCGTTCGGCACGTATTGATTTCTTCCAATATTTTCTCGTACGCCTCCATGTATAAGGACAACTTGATGAATGCGCGGGAATATAAAATTGCATTCGAAAATCAATACTAGATTCACACATACAAAAAAAAAGAAAGGAAGAAAAGAAAAAAAAAAACACACGGGGGCTCCGCTTTACGCTGCAGATCTAAGCAATAGAGGGCGCTTTTTCTTTTACAACCGGGGTTCTTGTAGACATGAAAAATAGAAATCGGAAATTGCTACCGAATAAATCGTTCATTTTTAAAGTCTTAGAAATGTCTTATCAGAACATACTCTCTTCTGATATTATAGAATCTTATTTTTCTCTCCCCCCTCTTTCCTCCCTAGCGATGTTATAGCCTTGTATTGATCATGTGATAAGACAATTATAGTTATTTTTAGATTCTACAACATCATCGTTGATTTTGGTTGCTGGGTTAGGGAAGAAATAAGTAATCTTTTCAAGCAAGGAGTGGACATTTACAGTTTAAATACAACTGACATACGCCTTTTGTCACAGAGGCGTAGCTAGGGAAGGGCGGATGGGGCGGGCGCACCGGGGTTCGATCCTAATGGGGCGGCAAACGGGGTAAAATTAGTAATTAAAAAGCTTATTCTGTGCAGCTTTACTAAATGATATAGCCTACAGTAGAAATTAAGAAAATAGACAGCTGCTTTGTATTCCTGACTAATTTAAGTGTTTCAATTTTGAGACATCTCAATAAAAACTTTCAATGGATAGTGACTAGTAACATTCTTTATTTTTTGTGGGGGGGGGGGGGGGTACGCTTCTGCCTTTTGATTTAGCAGGCATAGATCACATTTTAACTTATTTCATGCAATAGTAAGTTATCGATCCAAAAGTCCTTATCCTTTCAGTTAAAGAAAAAAAAAAAACAACACTTTCGACACACAATTCCCATCAAAGCTGTCAGTAGAGGGGAGACCTAAACAAAGATCAAACAAAAACATAACAACAAAAACAAATCAAACCCCAGTCATGCATGACGAACCAGAAACACGTCACATTTAATGCTTCTATTCATCGGCTCATCCACACCTGACGTGAGGGTGCCAGTACTCACATTCAAACTATTTGCTCCCCCCCCCCAACCGTCCACACACACCATGTAGAAAGTAAAAAATAGTTTTAACTAAATCTAGTAAAAAAAAAAAAAACTCGGGATATAGGAATATCCTAAATCTGCGCATTGAATGTAGGCCTATCCTACTTAGATCATGTTCGGTACTTGTGTTTAAAGTTAAAATCCATAGTTCCGTACTTGGAGATTTTAAAACGCAGTACTTTTGTTAACAGTTAACAGCTGTAGTATGGAAAATGGAGATTTTAAAACTCGAGACTTTCGGGTTAGAAGGCTAGCTCTCTAACGCTACGCCACGCCTTCTCGTTAATCTTTCAGTTAGTCATAAGTTTCGTACATGGAGATTATAATTCTCACGATGACACCAAGACAACAAAAAAGAATGGTACCCGACCAAACATGACTCTCAGACGACGATAAAAGAGACGGAACTGACGTAAGGAAATCAATAACTTTCCCGCCAAGTCGTATAACAGGTCCACAGTCATGCGCACACTTCCGGCGATTACTGTCCTCACTTTGCCAGTAATACTTAGGCTAGCATGATTAAGTCTACACAGCCTACTGTAATTGTTTTGTTTATTCCAGAGAGCTGGATTAATTTTTAAATGTTTAAAGAAGTTTTCACACTGACATGACCAAAAGTTACTACGCAATGCCACTAGTAACTCAAAAAAAACCGACAAGATCAAAACTGTCGTTAAAAAAAATCAACAGGGACACCCGCCAATCCACCCCACACGCACATAATAGAACAGTTATAGTGAACTGCGTTGTTATTTTATGATCCGATTTTAATAGCTTACTTTCTATTTTTAGTCTCATTTAATATATATATATATATATATATATATATATATATATATATATATGATATATATATATATATATATACATACATATATATATATATATATATATATATGTATGTATATATATATATATATATATATGTATGTATATATATATATATATATATATATATATATATATATATATATATATATATATATATATATATATATATATATATATATATATATATATATATATATATATGTATGTATGTATATATATGCCTATATATATACATATAGGCCTATATATATATATATATATATATATATATATATATATATAGATCATATATATAGATCATATATATATATATATATATATTTATATATATATATATTTATTTGTTGTGTGTATATGTATACGTATTCCATTTATTTAAAGACGCAAATAGTGTATTTATTTGCGTCATATTTACGCATGTGATGTGAAAACAAACAACACAACTGATAAACACACGTTGTAAAACAGCGGTACCCCACAGACATCGTTCCATCTACACCCATTCAAGAAGGTTGTTCATTTACACGTTCCCACATCTAACCCTAAACCTGCGGCTTCCAGCTACAAATCTGGCTTGATATTATCAAAACATTAACCCGTATAACACAACAAGTACATTAAAAAATCTCCACGATTTGAAAGCTTTCAAGCTGGATTTTATACGTATAATTTATATTTAGCGTACCGCCACTACAATTTTGAATTTTTTACTGTTTCTTTCACTTTTATCCGCATGATTTCATCAAATCTTTATAACTCTGTTTTTATGTTTCTCATCGTTTTTTATAGTGTTTACCGACTTTATCCATATTTTACTCATAATCCAATTGTTCTACGGCGTACCAACAGGGATGGATGAACGGACCCCATGTTGAGAACCACTGCTATAAAAGATGATTAAAGGTATTCTAGATCAACAACAGGTAGGCTACTAACTTTCACGGTGAAAACTCATTTTTTGTGTGGTAACAAGGATGGCGCAAAATAAACGTAGACTAGGACTTTAGCCTCATAATGTCATAGAAATGCTCTCTTATAAAGTACTCAGAAGCGCTGTCTTTTAATTTACTCAGAAGTGTTTTGTTATAAAGTACTCAGAAGTGATGTTCTATAAAGTATTTTCAAGCGATGTTCTATTGAGTACTTAAAAATGTTAATGTGTAAAGTACTACGAATTATTATCCTATAGAGTACTAAGAAGTGCTCTCCTATAAAGTACTAAGAAGTGCTCTCCTATAGAGTACTAAGAAGTGCTCTCCTATAAAGTACTAAGGAGTGCTATCATATAAAGAGAAAAAAGGGGGGGGGGGCAAGATAATAAAATTAATGACATCATGGTTGTGAGTTATAATTAAAATAACACGTACGTGACGTCATGACTTTAAAACTTAAATTACAGGACAGTCACGGTCAAGAAGGTAAACTAGGATCACGGTGTCAATCATGGGGATAAAAGAACATGACTTCCTGAGCATGAGGTTGATAGAAAATGACGTCACTGAGAAAAGAACATGACGTGGTCGCCACGACGCCGAAAAAAGGAACATTATGTCATGAAAGCGAAAGACTAAGATAAAAAATCAACCAGAGCATTAAAAGAAAATTTGCAAGGACAGCTATCCATTTCCTTTTGTGCCAATAAGCGTTTCTCCAAGAAATATTACAATATTTTGATTCTGAAATAATGTTTTTTTTTTAAAACAAACTCGTCCACACAAAAAATAAAATAAAATAATAATTAAAATAAAACCAAAAACCAAACTTAAAATAATTTATTTGTTAAGACCGACTATTCACCTCTCCTCACCCCACCCTTACCTCTCTCTCTCTATACTCGACATTCTTATCACGTGCAGTCGTTTCTAAAAATCACGTGACTCAGAACACATGCTCTACTATACAATTTCTCCAGAACCGCGACGAATAATAGAAAAAATTAATAAGTGTCTGTCTAGCGAAACGAAATATTTAAACAGCTATAAAAAAAATAAAAAAAATAAAAACTCCACGCAATAAAAATACTTTCGTTTTCATTGAGCTGCAGAATTTGACACCACAGGTAGCAATACACTAACAAAAAAATAAAATAACACCTTCCAAAAGAAATCAATCAATCATGTCTTGCTTTCAATGTCAAATTGAACCACACGGATCTGGCAATACTGACACCTCCCCCCCCTCCCCCACATGCTCCTCCACACCCCGCCACCTCCCCTAAAGCTAAAAATAAATCTAAATTTACCTTTCGTTTATTCCGGCCTGACGCCCAACCCTTATGCCTCGACAAATTAAAAACATTTTTTTGAAAAGCGCCGAACAATTTCTGTCATTCAACGTTTGTTCCGTGTAAACAAAAGTGTTTTTTTTTCTTCTTCTGTAGACCATTTTATCAATAGCAGGACTCGTAGTTGTAACGATTGTCAGGTATAGATCTAAACCTAGGCAAGTAATGTCAGGTATAGATCTAAAACTAGGCAAGTAATGTCAGGTATAGATCTAAAACCTAGGCAAGTAATGTCAGGTAAAGATCTAAAACTAGGCAAGTAATGTCAGTAGATCTAAAACCTAGGCAAGTAATGTCAGCTATAGATATAAAACTAGGCAGGTAATGTCAGGTATAGATCTAAATCTAGGCAGGTAATGTCAGGTATACATCTAAAACTAGGCAGGTAATGTCAGGTATACATCTAAAACTAGGCAAGTAATGTCAGGTATAGATCTAAAACTAGGCAAGTAATGTCAGGTATAGATATAAAACTAGGCAAGTAATGTCAGTAGATCTAAAACCTAGGCAAGTAATGTCAGGTATAGATCTAAAACTAGGCAAGTAATGTCAGCTATAGATCTAAAACTAGGCAAGTAATGTCAGGTATAGATCTAAAACTAGGCAAGTAATGTCAGGTATAGATATAAAACTAGGCAAGTAATGTCAGTAGATCTAAAACCTAGGCAAGTAATGTCAGGTATAGATCTAAAACTAGGCAAGTAATGTCAGCTATAGATCTAAAACTAGGCAAGTAATGTCAGTAGATTCAATACTAGGCAAGTAATGTCAGGTATAGATCTAAAACTAGGCAAGTAATGTCAGGTATAGATCTAAAACTAGGCAAGTAATGTCAGCTATAGATCTAAAACTAGGCAAGTAATGTCAGTAGATCTAAAACCTAGGCAAGTAATGTCAGGTATAGATCTAAAACTAGGCAAGTAATATCAGGTATAGATCTAAACCTAGGCACGTAATGTCAAGCCTACAATATGTCCCTAACCTACCCTCAATATGTCCCCAACCTACCCTCCATATGCCCCAACCTACCCTCAATATCTCCAACCTACCCTCAATATGTCCACAACATTTCTTAAAAATCTGGATCCGTCTACCGTGAAATAGTTCCCTAACTTTGCTATTATTTGTATACAATTCAAACTTAAAATCCGGGAACATAAATTCAGAGTTAGTGACTGAAATTTTGGCACCAGGAAGTGTCATAGCAAATATCAAGGTACGTTAGAGGAACACATTTGAGACGAACTTTGTAAACATAAACAAGTGAAATAAGAGCATATCTAATGTACTACAAATGTATTGTCTAAAGCACATCATCTCCCACTCCCAAGTACTATACCATCCTTGACCCTTTGAATTACTTTTAAGCATCCTACTATTTTACTGACTTAATTTTTGTTCGGATCGTGCAGAATGGTAAAAAATCTCGCTTCTGGATAGACGTAACAAACAATATATATATATATATATATATATATATATATATATATATATATATATATATATATATATATATATATATATACTGGTTCTCCGGTTCATTTTTGTTAAGAGCTGTAAATAACGTCAACTTTTAAACAAATCAGATGGTGAGCTCTGATGTATTTTGTGGTTAACTGCGTGATGATTTTGTATTGCAGCAGACATTACGTTTTTTATGTGCAGTACGGTAAAATTCCACGCAGGCGTTATTTGATAAGAAAGCATCAACTTGTCTTGAAGATGAACGCGCTATTTCATCAAACTAGAGCTCTTTAAAGTTTTCACAACTTATAATTTGTTTGTTTTCATCTGATTTTCATTGATATTTCATTCGTCTAGAAGTTTGATCTCAATGAATGAACTCCGTGCGAGATTGTTTTCTTATCCGGCATTAGCGCTGAGGTGGTAGGGTGCAGTGGTTTTCAACAGCTGACGTCATAGCTAGTGGAAATAGAAGACAATTCAATGAAATTTTTTTTTCGCCATACGCCTTAAACGATGTTTTAGAAAAAAAATAATCTGAAAAGTGTGATGAGATAAACGTTAAGTAAAATTGTTGTTGACTGATTTGAGGGGGGGGGGGGGGGGATTTCATTCATGTTGTTGTCGTTGAGATTGTGATGCAGTGTTCAGCAATTTTATCCTTCAGTCGCACACATTCCTGTTTGGAATTGGTTCGGTTTTTTTTTGTTTTTTTTTGGGCGAGTTAGAGTTGAAGATCAACAGCGAAGTGTACTGCAAAGTGTTACTGTCCAATTTCAAATGATTTTGTTTAGAATTTTTTCTTTTACAAATGGCAAAGTTTGAGTACTTCATGTGATATAGACGTCATGCATACAAGGTGATATAGACGTCATTCATATATAGTATTGCATTAAACTCGTTTTTTAGTTATTTTGTCATTATCGGCTCTAGATATGCTAATTAGATAAATTCTAGGCACAATGGAGCAGGGTAGGAATCGAGTATTCCTCTAGCTCATGTCATCAGCCGCTAGACATTTGGGTGTCGCCAGGCTCTTGCGTCCTCGAAATGCTGATTTCTTCACCGCATATAACACCACCAATTACATCATCAGCTACATCACCAACTACACCACCAATTACAACTACAACTACATCACCAACTACACCACCAATTACAACTACAACTACATCACCAACTACACCAAGAACTACACCACCAACTACAACAACTACACCACCAACTACACCACCAACTACACCACCAACTACAACACCAACTACAACACCAACTACGCCACCAACTACAACAGCTACAAGAGCTACAACACCAAATACAACAACAACAACAACAACTACATCACCAACTACACCACCAACTACACCACTAACTACACCACCAACTACACCACCATCAACATCACCAACTACACCACCAACTACACCACCAACTACACCACCAACTACACCACCAACTACACCACCAACTACACCACCAACTACACCACCAACTACGCCACCAACTACAACAGCTACAACACCAAATACAACAACGTCACCAACTACACCACCAAACTACACCATCAACTACACCACCAGCTACACCACCAAATACACCACCAACTACACCACCAACTACACCACCAACAACGACAACAACTACGCCACCAACTACAACAGCTACAAGAGCTACAACACCAAATACAACAACAACACCAACTAGCCCCCCAACTACATCACCAACAACACCACCAACTACACCACCAACTACACCACCATCAACACCACCAACTACACCAACAACTACACAACCAACTACATCATAAACTAAATCACCAACTTCATCACCGACTTATCTCCAATTACACAACCAACCGAACCACCGCTACAGGTAATTAAACTTCCGTTTGAAGCAGAAAAAATACCTGTTCCGAAAATAAATTCCATTACTCTAAAAAAAAACAACTCAATTAAGTCTAGCAGGATATTAGAAATCTGTTGAAATGACTAACATTGTCGCTCATCGATATATCCTGAATATAAAGCCCAAATAAATGATAGCAGTGATATGAGTATTAAACAATCGCTAAAAAAACTTAATAAGATAAACCCAAATAAAAACTCAAATACGTTACTTTCCCATGTTAATCCGACTATCCGCCATAAACGTATTATTCTTCGTAATCAAAACACCGATTTTATTTTCGTATTAATTTCCTTCCGAGTTCGTCCTTGACATTAGTTTGCAGTGCCGGAGGATAGCCAAGATGAATGGGCCTCGGCGAAATAAAAAACTCGTTTTATTATTATTGGTAATTTTTAATATTTGTGGGCTCGTGTGGTTTGATGTGAAATTAGGAGCGGCAGAAAAAAAAGGTGTTTGTTTCCTTAATGGGATACATCAAGACGCGGCGTTGGCTTGGTGTTTGTTTCCTTAATGGGATACATCAAGACGCGGCGTTGGCTTGCTGCAACTGACGATATTACAGACACGAGATTACAGACACAATATTACAGACCCAACTGACGATATTACAGACACAATATTATAGACACAATATTACAGACACAATTGACGATATTACAGACCCAACTGACGATATTACAGACACAATATTATAGACACAATATTACAGACACAATTGACGATATTACAGACCCAACTGACGATATTACAGACACAATATTACAGACACAATTGACGATATTACAGACACAACTGACGATATTACAGACACAATATTACAGATACAATTGACGATATTACAGACACAACTGACGATATTACAGACACAATATTACAGACACAATTGACGATATTACAGACACAACTGACGATATTACAGACACAATATTAGAGGCACGAGATTACAGACACAATATTACAGACACAATATTAGAGACACAATATTACAGACACAATATTAGAGACACAATATTACAGACATAACTGACGATATTACAGACACAATATTACAGACACGACTGACAATATTACAGACACGAGATTACAGACACAACTGACGATATTACATTTACACAACTGACGATATTACACACAGAAGTCAATGGCAGCTGCTAAGTTAGGATGCATTGGATAATAGTATTTATTTCCACTTTTATGCTGAAGATTTACAAATTTGAAAGTTAATAAAGTCATAACGTGGAGTACACGAGCAATGAGATTAGAGGACTATAGGGCTGGGCTTAAAGAACATGAGGTCTGGGCTTAGAGAAGGTGAAGACTGAGCTTAGCGGTGGGCTTAGACAATATAAGGTATAAGCTTAGAGAACATGAGGTATAAGCTTAGCGGTGAGCTTTGAGAATATGAAGTCTGAGCTTAGAAAATATGAGCTTAGAAAATATGAGATCTGAGCTTAGAAAATATAAGATCTGAGCATAGGGAACATGAGGTTTGAGTTTAAAGAACATGTTGTGCGAGCTTAAAAGATGATTGTTCTAAATTAAAGAACTTGAAGCCTGAGCTAAAATAAGTTTTGAGCTTAGCCAACACGAGAGTTGTACTTAGAGAACACAGAACCCGAGTTTTATTATTAAACCCCAATCCATTTAGAACAGAGCTAATCTGAGCTGCTTCTCCGGAGCTGACTCCAGTGTTCTTGTCATTTAACTCATTGGTTACCTCGTCATACTTGTATTCTATAGTCTGTCATCTCAAGGTTGTTTTTTTCTACCCCAGATCAAAATACCTTTGTTAACTTTTTTTTGGGTGTCGTTTCTGCCTTCTTCTATCTCTTAGTGTCACCTCAATGTGACTCACAAAAGTATTACCTCGTCAAGAAGTCACGTACATATCACATTTTTTAAATTACCACCTGTCTAATTAGCGCCTAGGCTATAGTCCTATCTCAGAAACTCAATACACCTGTAAACCTATTTTAGTCAAGTTAGAGCCAATCTTAATGTAATCTTCAGCGCCGCTCTCTGTATCATATGACTGTCACCAATCAAGTCCTTACCAAGGATATTTGAGCTGACCGTACACACACACATACCAAAGTTATTTGTATAATGTTTCACAGTCACAATGTTTAAAGTAGTTTCTTTTTTTATATTAGCCTACTAGCTCTAAGAAGTATTTATTTATATTACCTATTTTAAAATATCATCTTGCGTTTTTGTTCATGATATATAACGAATCGAGTAGATAATGACTTTATTAAGTGGTGGAGTGTATGCTACAGTTTTACCGAGTGGCGTCACAAGGGGGTGTGCTGGGGTGCTGTCCGCCCCGGGAGGACGGTATGAAACAGGGCGGGTGTTGACACACATAAAAAAAGATTGGATTTCAGAAGCAGAGCTGTCTAAGCTCTGGGGCAGATTTTAGTGCTGACCATATTTCGTAAAAATCACAATAACAACGCCTCTATTTTTTTTGCAAAGGTCTTCGAAATAAAAATCTAGTGTTTGTTTACCCATGTTGCTGGCTGGGTGTTTGCATACCTTTATGATGACCACATTCGGCCGGAACCGACCGATGAGCAGCTTTTCAGATAGTCCTTCATCAGCGCTTCGAATATTGGCCAGGGATTTCTTTACACTTTGGTGAGAGGTTAGGTTAGCCAAAGAGGCTGATGTACTTACACTATCCAGAGTTTCTTCCAGGCATCTCTTGGGGGGTTGGGGGGGGGGGTCAGTCCCTCAGAAGAAAGTCTACCGCCCCCCGAACGAGAGGGAATTTATATAGTAAACATATACTTTTACTAGTGTCCGCCCCCCCCCCCCCCCGGAACAAACACTGGCACTATCCAGCACATCGGGGAAAGCGCGAATTGGCTGGCCAATTCGGAAACTGGCCGAGCTTCGACTGGAACATACATAACATCTTTACCATCAATCCTGTTTAGCCCTTATGGAGAATAGGGACGCAACCACAACTTTCAACCATACCCTGATTTGGGAGATTCTTTCAAGCTGGGCCAAAAATATTCCAGCTGCTTTTGCTTCACTGGCAACTGAATTTTTCCAGGTTTGTTTTGGCCCGCCTGCTTTTCTCCTGCGTTGGGGAATCCAATATACTGCTGCCTGTCTGGTGATGTTGTTTGCTGATATAGGCTCAGGCGTTTAACATAAATAACATACTTTGATGTATTATTTATTGATTTCGTCAAAACTTTTGATAAAATAATCTGAGCTGACGCTTTCTATACATTTACGACAATGACACATACAAAGAATAAAAGAAAAACAAACTCAGTATAGGCAAGTATATTTAAGTATATTTGGCAATTAAAAACATTGATAACAAACTAAAAAATTCAAATCACCATCTCTTAAAAAAAAAAAGTTAAAAATAAACCAATCAAATGAAAGAAATTAAACGACAACACGGAACCCAAAAGGAAGCCGACGATATGGACACGCGGTATAAAACAACAACCAATAGATAGATACAGTTGGGTGAGACCCAGGGGTGAGACCCGGGGGGGTGAGACCCAGGGGGTGGGCTGGACGAGTCACTACTCAGAGGCCAAGTGGATTGGGGGTGGGGGTGGATACAGATCAAGGGGGGGGTGAAATCATATTAGTATATAGATCATTTTAGGATCTGACGAAAGTATAATGTAGTAAAGATGTGTCAGTCTGATCGACTTGGGGGGGGGGGGGGGGAGTCTAGGATCACAGGGGGTTCGTGGTCAGTCTAAGATTTGATTTATTGAGTTCAGTGTATAGTCTTGTAAAATGGGAGTCAATTTAGAGGGTATGACCTTAGATATATGTCAGTCTAAAATTAGATGGAGATGTTATGTGTAGTCAAGGATTTAAATGAACCTCGGGAAGAACATGTTTGTGTGTGGATGGGATGTGTGGGGGTTGGGGTAGAGAGGGGTGGGATTATATGAGATCTTACGGACATAGGTCATAGTGACCGGCCAGAGTGGCACCTGATTGGCTACTAGGTACCCAATGCTGCTCATCCCGTGTGCGTACATTACCCAGCCTCAACTTTCGTGGCAGTTGTTTCCCTTTTAGCATTATAAAGAGGGTGAGGGGAGATAATAGCTTTTTTTTCAAACCTTATTAACAATTTAATTATAACATTTAATTAGTTTCGAAAATAAATTGATGTTAAATTATTAGTTGTTATTGGGTTATTATACATATCTCAAGACTTATTTGTAAAAAAAAATTGTTTAAAACTGAAAAAAAAAATCCAAACAAAAAACAAAACAAACTTTAGTTAAATATTATGGACTTAGCATAGCTTTATACAAACATAATCAACAATTAAGCACAGTCTGCTAATAATCTAACCCTCATGACCATTAACAATAACAGTTTATCAACAGGAATAGCATAACCCCTATTGGTATTACAATGATCGCACACAATAGAAAGAATCGGATTTCTTGAAAAACTTTAGCCTGATTTAAAAACTCGAACAGGTATCAAAGTGTCGAAAAACGATTCAATCGTTGGAATTGTTTCATTTGTTATCATTCCCATCTAGAAAATCAAACAATAATTTTCGTGTGTTTTATTATCAAATGGATCTATTTTCATGACATCACGTTATCTGATTGTATTAATTAACTGACAATTCAACACTATAAATTTTATTCTGACTTTTGTAATTTGATAATGTTAATTTTAAATTACAGATAAGACCATGCAGCTAATATTTTTTGTATAGGGTCTATATAGTGCAGGCATTGTATAACGGAACGCGGTCAGATTTCAAGTTTTAAGCTTATCTGTGAGTCATTCTTCAATCAATAATCTAATTGAAAGATAAAAAAAAAAACAATAGCAGACTTAAACTTTGTAGTGGTCTTCACAATTTAAAAAATAAATAAATTACATTTACAGTAATCAAAATGTGAAGGGAGAACTATGCTTTGAGCTGAGTAGTTTTGCCGATTCTATTTTTTTTTTTAAACTGGAGGATTTCAGTCCATGCTCACATAGACAAAACCATGATGAAACTGAAATAAATATCAAACAGGTACAAGATCGACACAGTGGTTTAGCTACACTGAAGTGGGTACTCCGATTTTTTTCTTTTATTTCTATACATATTAACCTCTGTATAGAATATATTTAAAATATCAGCCTGGGGCGTTCGCCACCCTCCACCCCCTCTAGCTACGCCACTGGTTCGAAGATACAAGTAATGTAAGCCACATTAGCTATGATCTCCATAGAGTTTTTGAGAACAAAAAAAAAAATGAAATGTTCAACTTGGTAGAAATATAAAATATAAATATATGTATGTATATATATGTATAATATTAATATGAGCAGAGATACGTTCATGGTGAATTAATAATTATTGCTACTGGATTTGGTTGATGAGGAAAAAATAATTACATTGATGGAAGTCGAAGGTAACATTTGAAATCAAAACTATTACTCTACAATATATTATAATCATTTTTTGTAACTTTAGGATTAAAGGTTATCATTTAAAATGGATGGACATGGTCATAAGTATTTTATGATTTAAAAAAAAGAGCATTTTTTATGTACAAGCAAAAATAAAATAAAATCAAGGTAAATAAAATTTACATTTGTCTTATGTTTTTTACAAAAATTGAATTAAAAACAAAACAAAACAACGGCAATAACAGCGAAACAAATCAGTTGAATTATGCACAGGTATCACAAAGCAGTCAATGATTAAATATCATTGATACATTTGGCGAAACCAACCCATTGAATATTTTTTTTTATGTTGGGTCGGTTCAAGAAACATAAAAAAATAACTAGAAGAAAATTATTTTACAATCAGTATTCAAACATTAAAAAAATAAATTATCTGTTATGCTTCAAGTATGTTTGCAAAATACATTAATTTTTAATCTACGCTATAAACGTATGTACAATAAAATAATAGATATTTAATATTTTATAATTAGCAGCAAGATATCAATGATCGCACGCGGGTGTGGGGGGGGGGGGGGGGGGGAGAGGGAGAAGGGAGGGGGGTGGGGAGGGAAGAAGCAAAAACCCGGGTACACTTGTATATTCAACAAGTATAACAAGCATAAAACAACATCAAGCATGAACACGGTACAGCAACTCGTGGAAATTGAATGTTTACATACAATGACATAGAGGTGGGCGTGGCAGGGCCCCTGGGTTTGTTTACAGGTTGTCATGAAAACCACTTCAAACAGGGATGGAACTGTGCATCTATTTTACCTACTTAAATCCCTGCTACACTTGGCGAAATAAAGGTCAGTACTTAGGATGAGCGTGGAATTCGAGGCCCCCATTCACGATGCATCAGTTTTTTTCAGTATATATATATATATATATATATATATATATATATATATATATATATATATATATATATATATATATATATATATATATATATAAATATTTGTAAACAGACATGTAATACGAAAAGACACCTAGTTATCCTATTATAAATATTTATTAGAATATATATTCTAAAATTGACAGACATAATTTTATTAACAATGATAATAAAAAAAAACCCAGACCGACTAATTTAGTTGTAATTTTAAGCTACATTTTAAGCAGTGTAACACTCAACAAGGGAGGCGATTAAATTAAAAAAATATTATGCCTTTTTTTCTTCTAAATCTGGACAGTTTGCAATATGTAAAATGAATATAAAAAATTTGATGATAAAGTCATGCATAAGTACACATATTTTAAAGTCATACACATAATACCAAAATAATGGTTACAATTTTTTTTTTACACTAACTTCAGAGTGAGTACCGCTTCCCTCCCCTCCCCCTATAAATATATCGAGAGCTGAGCAAAAAAAAATAATCTCTAAAATACTGAAAAAAAAAAGAAAAAAAAAACAGTATCCCAAGATATCTATTCACATCAGCAGTGTTCGCGATAATGGAAGATCTAAACTACACACACCACAGACGAGATATACATTTAAAGAAAAATAAAATAAAATAAACAACAAACGAATGGTTAGACTGTGGCTCAATAAGGCATAGAACCCTGAACAGCAAGTCCCCATGGATATCAATTAGTAATCCCTTGAAATGTACATCCAGTATCCAGTCGACCTCACCAGAAGCGGTAACCTTACAGGTAGTAGCTCCTTCTTTTACAGAAATTAGATCTACACGTACTTTTAAAAATATATATATATATATATATTATATATATATATATATATATATATATATATATATATATATATATATATATATATATATATAATATTTATGTATATGGCCTATACTTAATATACTTTATATAAATACATACTTTTATCAATGTTATGTTTTTGAAAATTGAAGCAGTTTATTTAAGATATTAAATATTGTACTTAAAGCCATAAGCGGTAAATCAATACTTATTATTCGTAAACTATATATATATATATATATATATATATATATATATATATATATATATATATATATATATATATATATATATATATATATATATATGAAACATGTATTGGATTCATTTTGATATATAGCTGTAAGGTTTGTTTCTGGTGATGTTGACTGTATAAGGAGAGATCATTTATGTATAAATATAAACATTTATTATCAAATATATGTCAAAAATAAACGCAGCAATATAAATAAAAGAATGATGGTAAAGATAAAAACGTTATTGCTTGATTGGAGAATAGTTAAAAGTTAAGGGATGTGATTGTCTTCGTTTGGTTGAAGGTTAAGTTAAAAAAAAAAACCAACCAAGTGTTACCTGGTTGCTAAATGATGGTCATGATGTTTTAGATGTACAGAGAGAGACAGAGAGAGAAAGAGAGAGAGAGAGAGAGAGAGACAGAGGGATAGAGAGGGGATCCCTTAAGTAGATATTATGTATACTGTATATGTCAGTGTTGTATGTGTCTTATGTTTATGGGTGTTCTGTATTGAAATACTGATGAAATACTGATCACGGCAGGTTTTTTTTTTAAACTGTGAAAGCGTCAACAAGATACATGAGTAAACTCAGCTATATTCAGTACCCAACATATTTGTTTTTTTTTCGGGGCGAATGGAAATTTTCTGGTTTTATCTGGATTTTTTTGGGATTTCGAATCCTTATAGTACATGAGCTGACTCAGCTTAAAAGAGTACCCAACATTTATAGGCGTGGGAGATTCAAGTCATCTTAAACTTCGCATTTATAAAGCCTGTATGTATTATGAGTCAACTCAGCTATATAGAGTACCGCGCATTCTGATGGTCAGTGCGACTATGTTTAGGTTCACAGAGCAATCATGTATGATCTTTAAGACCAAACTATGAATGCAGAAGTTCAATGCCATTCGCTTTCCCCCACATCTATACATTTTCCCCCCTTTACATCTATACCCGCTTGACAATAACACTGACGGAGGTAAAAAATAAATGTGTGTATATCGAGGTTATTCCATTTACCGCGCCAAAAAACACGGTGCGTCGTATCACTTGCAGCTGAGAATCACAGACCTGTGTTCTACACGTACCAAGGTGAACAGCTTATAATTTAAAACAACATCTTTTACCCTTTAGATCAGACAGTTTTTTTTTCTAATTACAATACAGGAAAATGAAACAAAAAAATTACGAGAATAAGTAAATAAAATTCGCATAATTAAAATATTAAAAAAAAAATCAAGTCCGACATTGTGTCACATTTTAGCTAATTTTAAGATTAAATAATAAAAGAAATAGTTTCCATAAGACGGGGTCAAAAGAAAGTTAAAAATAAAAAAAATATTTCTTTAGCAAACATTTTTACTTATTAGTCATCTTTTTTTTCTGTGGAGTTAGCTAAGTATTGTGTACGATACATTATTATCTCCCCTGACATGAAAAAAAAATTAAAACAAAATAAAACTAATAAAACAATTCACAAAACTAATTTGGCCTTAGACTCTGGCACTGTTTACCTACAGCTGGCCAGTTCCATACACCCTGGAACACCAACCACGAAGGTGCTGCAGACAACACCTCAAAGCCTGACAGGTTTATACCCCCCCCCACCCCACCCCTAACGGTATCTCAGCCTACATTCTGTTGAAAGCTATTACAACGTGAGCTCTTGTGCGCTGAATTGTGTACTCTCTATCTCATTACGTATATATATATATATATATATATATATATATATATATATATATACATATACATATATGTACATATATATACATATATATACATATATATATATATGTATATATATATATATATATATATATATATATATATATATATATATATATATATATATATATATATATATATATATATATATATATATATATACATATACATATACATATACATATATGTACATATATATACATATATATACATATATATACATATATATACATATATATATATATGTATATATATATATATATATATATATATATATGTAAGTATATGTATGCATAAACATACATATAATATAGGTGACATAGATAGACATAATATATATATATATATATATATATATATATATATATATATATATATATATATATATATATATATATATATATATATATATGGTGGATTAAAGGTTACATATTTCCTAGGTCATGAGAGGGTGCACAATCTGTACGAGCACAGACGTTGCTATTTTTAGCCGCCAATGACATTTAGGTGTGTTATTCACTCCGCGATGATTATTTATGTGGACACACCCTCTGCCTATACCGAACTGTTGAAACACAGACTTTGCTGAAGAAGAAAAAAAATCGGAACGTAGAGGAGAAAGAAAGTGAAGAAACAGGATAGATAATCAAGCCTTCATTGAGTCAGCTGACAAAAAAAAAGTAACTCTTAATGAAGTTGATTTTTTTTTTTTGCAATTTTCTTAAATTAATATATTTTTAAGTTCAGCTTCATTTTAAAGATTTTTTTTTTTCAAAATTAGGATTCAGGGCTTTAGACATTTTTATTTACAGGAAACTATTTTTTATAGAGCGCGCGAGGGAAAATGTTTAGTTCGAACAATTAAAAATCAGTTAAAAATAGATTTCGCAGCTCGATAACGAGGCGAGCCTCGTAATGAAAATGTACAGGCTGACCTTTCACTAACTACCTCCCCTTACGCCTCCCCGCCCCTTCTCGCGAGCTAAAATCGAAATTAAAAGGTTTCTGCTCAAATTAAACCAATCAAAACAGCACGGATCAGTGGGGGATGTTAGCCTTGCATGAACTAAGCCGGGAAAATAAACACAGTTGGGTTTTTACCTGGGAAATCGTGTAACGAGGTTTTTGTTTAAATTAGTTGATCTAGGTGCAGTTGGTGTAATTTCCTTCTTTTTTTTGGCCAGCTTTAATTAGAAAAATGTTTCTAGTGTAGTTTTGTAGCTGTTTTTATATAAAGTGTAAGTAACTATCATAGTATCATTTTAATCCTGGTATTCTGTCACATTAATAAACACCTGTATTAAAAATACAATGCATTTCAATAGTGCCTGTTCTGATTAGGGGTAGTATTAGAAGTATTAAAAGCAAAAAAAAAAAATGTAAGCAAAAATATTCCCTAGACTTCACATTGATTTATAACTTTTATAAAAACACTTAACCAGGAGAAAATAATAAACAAGAAATATCGAAACAAGAAGAAAATGCCTCAAAATAATTAAGGTAATAAATAAAATAGATTTTTGGAATTTCTTATTTCTTGATGAGTGTCAATGGATGTATGGATGCCTGTTTCTGTAGATGGATGTATATGATGCCAATACTGTTATAAATGACAAAAAAAAAAACTAAACATAAGCATACCGGTCTATTTACAAGCGATTTTTTTATCAAGAGATTTGAGTAAAAACAGGTTTCTTTAAAAAAGGATAAATATACGGGTTTAAAATTATAAGTAAATTAAAGCAAGTGTAAATGTTAATGATAATAAATAAATTATGCAACTGAAAAAAAAACTGAAAATACATTCTAAAATAAAAGCAAATATCTGTTTTCATTTAAGATAAAAACATTTTCTACATTTATTTATCACAGGTATATATGTTAAAACCACCAAACAATTTATGTTAACAAAATAATTAATTACAGCAACCACGAACATCACAGCATATCTTCATTAATGATAAATGTTAAACCTGTACAAATTGAGCATGGCTTAATAATTGCAACGGTCGTAACGCACACACCGAACAGGATATTATTACATTAAAATTTTGTACATTTGCAATGAATGTTTTACTCCATGTAATCTGTCCCGTATCAAAAAACGGGCGCGCCAACTAGTATATTGCTAATACTGTGTTGAAGTGCAAGAGCTTGTGTTGTGGCGAATAAATAAATGAATGAATGGGATGTTTAGATGTGTTATGTATAAGTCTCTAGAGAAGCTTCATTCACATTTAGCTTGCGTGTGACGTTGGTTTTGAGATTCATTGGAAAAAAAATTTAAAACTAATAAAAACAAAACAAATAACAATGGCATGGAACAATCAATACAGTTGGGGAAATTCCCGAATTATACTGACGCTGAAGATATTGAGAGAGAAAAAATATCCATTAATTAGAGATAACACTAATCAGTCAAAAGATTACAATTATTAACCCGCTTTAGGACCATATAAAAAAATACCCTGACATTTGAAATTTTATTTTTACTTAATTCATTGTAGAAATTGAGTTTTGCTAGAAAAAAAATTATAAGTCGCTGTAGGAATAGGCCTTGATTTAAAAAATGATATTATTATGTCCTTCTTGTGCTACTAGGATATTCGATCATTGAGAATGGCAACGAAGTTTAAAAAGATAATTAAGTTTGATACTAGGTTTATAGATAGCTGTATGAAGATTTTTTTAAATAAATGCCATAATTTCGTCGTGTCTTGGTTTATATATATATATATATATATATATATATATATATATATATATATATATATATATATATATATATATATATATATGTATATATGTATATATATATGTATATATGTATATATATATGTATATATGTATATATATATATATATATATATATATATATATATATATATATATATATATATATATATATATATATATATATATATTTATATATAGTGCTTTATTCAATGGCCAATCAGCTAGGTTTCAATTAAAATGGCTCTCTGTAAGCTAGACATCCATCTTCAGTTTAACCCTCCAGTTGCCACAAACCCCACATTAACCCTTGCCCTACGACACGATGGCGAACACTGTTTTAAAGCTTGTTTTATGGATCCACCCTTCAAGTACCATTTAAAATCGCCTTTTGAAGCACTAAATTTCAACTGAAAGCTCTTTACCTTAAAAAAGAAAAATCTTTAAAAAAAATTTAATTGAAAATTTATCATTGGATTGCTATTTGATGAAAATATTTAAACTTTAAAAAAGTCTTCACAAATAAAATTACATTTTAATTCAGTCTACAAAAAACTATTTTAATACAATTGATTAGAAAATGGATTTGTACCCTAGACGCCAATAGAAAACTAGAATAAAAACAAAAC
Organism: Physella acuta; assembly: GCF_028476545.2. NCBI lineage: Eukaryota > Metazoa > Mollusca > Gastropoda > Physidae > Physella > Physella acuta. The sequence continues at coordinate 138,946 of NW_026731631.1, forward strand.
AACTTAAGTACACCGACCCCATGATCTATTAATCTCCAGATTAACGTAAAGTTATGGATTTGTGTTGGTAGTAAAAAAAAAAGAATACTTTGAAGATTTTGAAGTTTCATGGCTAGAAAAAAAAAATAAAGTAGTATGTTGTATATGCTAATATTTTTTTAACTAATTAAAACACGTTAATAAGTTGTTGTAGCGTAGAAAAAAAATTGAGCCCAATTAGGACATTTTTGTAAAGACTATGTACACTTGAATAAAATTGGAGGGATTTTGTGAAGAATAACAGCAGAATGCTGTTATTAAAAAATCAATTAAAATGACAGTACTAATTTTTCAAGTTTTCTTGTATTGCAATTACAATCTAATTTATTCAATATAATTTCGTGGGTTTTTTGTATAGCAATTAAAAACTACCTCATTTAAGATAATTACCACATCGATACGTTGGAGGCTACGCTAATTAAGTTCGCCCTGGCGCTAATTAAGGGCGAGCATTCCAAGGGACATGAACAAACGAGGACGCGGGCGGATTGTTCAGGGGAGAATTTCCAGCAGCAGATATGAATGGAGATCTTCAGATGAACATTGTCATGTACACACTGCGAGTGTACGTATTTGCGGGGTGTACGGTGTACACAACTTTATGCTTGACGCCGGGGGGGGGGGTCTCAACACTGCGCCCTACGTCTCACCTATAAGGGGAGGGGTAGGTCACGTTATTTCGCCCCACATTTTGAATATCAGGATTGATTGGGCGACGTAAAGCGGATTCAAACACGTGATTTTGTCGCAGATGTTAAAATACCCCGTATGTGCATTTTTTGTTTTGTTTTGGATGCTAAAATAAAAAGTCGTTTCTACACATTGCAGAGTGCCAGAGGTTAAAGGCTAAAATATTAATTGATGTTGTTCTTAAAATTAATTAATATAAGGTACTACGTTAATATAAGATATTCAACACTATAATACAGAAAAATAAATTGTGTTGTGCGTTGGAAGATGAATATCATTGAATAAAAATTTGATTCTAGTACGTGTGGGTATCACTAACATTGGAAGTTACAACTTTTTTTTTTTACTCCGCGTGAACGAAAGAAAAAATTATTTTTAAAAATCAAAATATTAGAAATAACGCACTATTTGAGAAATATCGGCGAAGAGTGATGTCCCCTTAAAAAGGATCGTTAATAAGTTGGTGTTCCGTGACGGTGCATGCAAGAATCAGATTTTAGAAATGTTAAAGAAAAAAAAACCTTAAAAAACTAAAACGGAAAGTTAAAAATAGCTGTAGTGATTTTCTTTTCTTCCACCAAGGTCATATTTGCAAGGGGTAGGGGGTTTAATCCACTTTTCCCAAGGTCAATGAAAAAAAACTTTTATTGTTTGGATCCATTAAGCGAACAATTAAACGTCACGTGATTAAAATTATCGATTTCTTGCAACAATGGCTGGATTGATTTCAAGCGGATGATCATTGGGAATAAGAGGGTATTGTTGGCCAGGAATTATTTCTTTTGGATATGTTACATTTAGCGTTAGTCTAAAATACGTCAATGCAGTATACTTGATAACCTGTAACAAGTTTTAAAGTTAAGTAGAATTTGTTATCATTTAGACTTTAGATACACAATTTTTAACCCTTAGATAAAAAAATGTCAGTGTGAAATTATGGACTCGTCTTTAAAAAGGGGGTGTTCGGTCACTGGTAGTAAACTACAGTTTAACATATCTTGTTATGTTTATGTTAACTTTATCACACACCCAAACCCTAAACTAAGTCTTACCATAGCGGTGAACCCTGATTTTCGTCCCTATCACATACTCTGATATTCCGATACTACAAACAATCTTCTACACCTATTTTTGGAAGAGTCGATGTCAGAAAATTGGTAGCACCGTTAACGAAACACGCAAATTTTATGCTTTACAGTTATATCCCTTTCAGATGTATGCCTTGAAACTATACATCTTTCTGTTATAGGAAACCAAGCTAAACACCAAGAAGCTATAGTATTTCAGCTATATGGCTTCAAGTAATATGCATTCAAGCTATCCATCTAACTACTATACGACTTTTAAACTGAACCTATACATTTTTCTGTTATATGACTTCAATGTATATGCGTTGAAACTATATATCTCCCAGCTATACGACTTCAAACTACACGCCCTGAATCTATACAGCATTCTGGTATATGACTTAAAGGTATACGCGTTGAAACTATACATCTACAAGTCATATGACTTGAGCAATAAACCTTGTAGCTATACCACCCCTCCCCCGCCCAGCAAAACCACCTCTAATACCGGTTCCAGTTTTACATTATCCGGCTGTATCCTAACCAGTTAAAACCTATCTTGCTTCTCTCCCCTGACACCTTACAGTACCCAACTGTATCCTTGAACTATGCACTAGATTTATGACTGATATGATTCAGGAATGAATTGCGATTGTCTAGCCAAGAAAATAAATTTAAAAAATTAAAATTATGAATAAGTTATATAAAAGTAATTTATAAGTAAGTTATATTAAAAAAGACAAAGGCAAAAATCAGATAAAATTAAATGGAGTGAGTTGATATTTTTCATGTAGGGACGTGTGGATTTAAGTTATAAGTCCCGTTGTGAACTTGTATATAGCTTTTGAGTAATGGGAACATGCTTTTAAAATGTATGAATGCTTTTTTTTTTTAAATAATGAGAGTTTGCATGTATGACATTAGACTAAGTAAGCTTAGCATGAATGACATTTAGTTAACGATATCTTGAATGGTGTATGGGTTTCCCCAATAGTATCACATATGACATATAATATTAGAACAGTTATAGTTATAGAATGAAAAGAATGAATATTCATGAGGTGATTATTCCGATTAAAAAAAAATGAAACTAGCATCCTAAGTTAGTAAACTAACACATGTCGATGAACGTACATAAAGATGTAAGCATAGAACGAGATCAATTGGACTAAGTAGAATCTACTATTTCCCATAAAATTCTTAAGCTAAACCGTTCAATGGATGTTTACCAACAGAAATAAAAATTTAAAAAAATTTCCATCTAAACACAAATCGTGTTTTCAAATCTTCGACTCGCTGTGTCTCGATCCGTTGACTGATCCGTTGCCAAGGGCAACGACGGTCTGACCCTGGCTGTTGTACCTGACGATGGTATCCGTGGGGCGCAGACTGTCCCGATGCGAGGCGACGGGTCCATATTGTTCCACGTAGCTCTCGGAGCGCATGCGCGTGTTGATTCCGTAGCATCTGAAGAGAAGAATTTCTTTAAAAGGGGTCCTGAACTCGCGGTTGAAGCGAGCGTATATCACCGGGTTGAGAAAGGAGTTGGCGTAGCCCAGCCACTGCAGGATCGAGGACAGCTGAGGCGGGACGCAGTTCACGCAGAAGGTCGAGACCAGGACCAGGATGAAGAACGGGAGCCAGCAGAGCGTGAAGCAGCCCATGATGATCCCCAGGGTCTTCGTCGCTTTCCTCTCCTTGGTGTTGGACAGCTTCGGGTGCCGGGGAATGAGGGAGCGGATGGTGAAGCGGCGCTTCTGAAGCTGCTCCGGGTTGGGCCTCCTCAAGGCCTCTGAAGACCCTTCGTCTTCGGTGTTGCCGTTGCCGTTCCCGTCGCGGATGTAACCGTTGGGGACGGCTAAAATGTTACTGTCCCCCGAATCATGGGAGGGTCGGCTCAACTGAAACTCCGTGCCTCTCTCGAAACTTCCGATTTTGGTTTTGGCTTCGGATTTTGCGATCTTCGAAGACACCCGCCAGATCCGGAAGTAGATGCAGATCATGACGATGAGCGGCAGGTAGAAGGCACAGAGTGTGGCATATATCTGGTAGCCAATGTCGTTGCTGATCATGCATTCGAACGGCCGGTGCGGGCTTTTCCAGCCGAACACGGGCGGGATGGAGATGACGGCGGATAAACTCCACACGATAAGAACCATAAGACCCATGCGTTTCGGCGTGCGTTTGATGGCGTACTGAAAAGGTCGGGTAATGACAAAGTACCGGTCCACGCTGATAGCGCAGAGGTTGAGGATGGACGAAGTGCATAACAGCACGTCCGTCGTGGTCCACATATCACAGACGATCGGGCCCAGTATCCAGGCCCCACCGTTAAGCTCCACCACAGCCGCTAACGGCATGACGAGCATGCCGACAAACAGATCCGCCACGGCCAGCGAGACGATGAGAAAGTTGGAGGGAGACTGGAGTCGCTTGACGATAGCCACGGAGATGCAGACCAGGGAATTGCCGATGACTGTGCTGAGGGCGATGGAGCCGAGGACGATGCCGATGAGAATTTGCTGCCATTCTTCAAACGGCACGGGCGGTCTTGTTGGACCAGTGTCCACTGTTATGTTCGACGAGTTCGTGTACACCGAGTCGTTGCTGAAGCCAGTCTGGTTGAAGTAGTCCGAGGTGTTGACGCCGCCGAAGGGGACGAAGATGTCGGTCGTGTTGCCGGCACTGTAGCTGGCGCTGTAGGTGATTTGCGGCGTCACGCCGGAAGTGGACACCACGCTGGTCATTTTCACGGTCACGTGTTTCAATTCGTCCAATGGAAACAGAGAGGTTGTAGTTTTAGTTGGGGGCGGCGACCAATCGGGTGTCCTGATGACCAGTTTCTAAGTGTGTGCTGGGGCTTGTTGCAGAAGTAGAGACCAAATGTCCAGCCGAGCCAGAGTCCAGGGTTGAAAGGTCAAGCGAATGTTGGGGACTCTGGAAATTGAGAGGCGACGTGTATGTCCCCATAGCTGAACCTTCAGGCCGTTCTATATGTGACGTTTTCTTTATCGTTTCAAAAAATCAGTTGTAACTTTGTAGATACTTCTTGACTAAGATTATACGTCTTAGTTATATTTCTTGGTTTTCTTTTTGATATAATTCAAATCGGTTCATTTAGGTAGTCAGTAAATGAAGTCAGGACACATTTGTGATGTAAGTGTCGATAAATCAGTTCGATGGATTAGCTGGATGTATCCACAAGTTGTTTTAAAACGTAACGTATCACACTCCACTAGTTCACACTCGATTCACAATCGACTTTTCCTCTCCAACACCCAAATCTTAATTGCAAGTTAAGCTCTGATTGGCTGCTACCCCAGGTACTTCCGTTCTGAAAGAATAGTTCACAGATTTACTCCGCACACATTTGGCACGCGCGGGCTGATGTACTCACGTCGAAGCTTACACCTAGTAGAAAAAAAAATAGGTAGAAGTTTCTGGGAAATTTTTTTTTAGCATCACAACTTATTCCACACGTTTGCAAATAACTACTCCTGGGCTCTACGCCAATGAGTATCTCTCATCCACCTCTAAAAATAAACTCCTTGTCTTACCACGATAACATGTGTTCACGAAAAAAAAACCTACTACATCCACGACAAGAAAAGTACACTTATTTTCTTCTCAACTTAACCAAACTTCAAAGAGAAGTAAAGATAAAAAAAAACAATACGAATTATCTCCTTTGATATAACTACACCCAGCTGCCGGCTGGGAGAATAAAAGAAAGGGAGATCAGAAATCTCGCTTGACTGAACAGAGTAGTAGATCTTTCCCTCTCGCTAGTAACCCACAGCGTATAAATAACGACGTGAAGAGTTGCGTTGTTGTGAACCAGATGTTACCCTCCTTTCTTCCAATAATCGTTGCTAGTTTACCGAGTCTTCGTCTGCGTTTCAATTGTCAATCCCCAGCTTTCTTTAGGATATTGTTTAAAAAATATATATATATAGAAATATGTATCCTCAACAAAAAAAATGTATTCTAATCCGGCCTTAGAAATGGCCAGCACGAATTGCGAATAAGTGTGAAAGTGTGATCGGGGCGAGGTATACGTCCAGAGTGAGAATTGTGTGATCTCCGATGATTAAACAACAACAAAAGTATCACACTAGAGCTGTGTCGTCTCCAAGATGAAACAAACGATCACAAGAATGATTTGTTTCAGAGTTATCTTCCCCTTTTTGTTGGGAGTAGCCTTTTCCTTTTGTTGTTCTTTTTCTTCTTTGGTTCTCGAAAGAGGATAGGTCTGAGAAAGAAAAAAGTAGGATTACCTCTCTTTAAAGCTACTTGTATCGCCAACAAGATAAAGACATGAATGCGTTGAAATCAAGCGATCAAAGACGTTCCCCAACAGATTCACATTAGAAAAATAAAAATAAATCACCAACTTCAATCATCCTTACAAGTATTGATTTATCGATCCATTGAAACCAGTGTAGGATTATTTCCCCTTGGGTTGCTACACAGTACAGTGACCGAGGTTTGGTTAGAAAATTATGTCAAAAATTTCTCCTATTCTGCAGGTCTGGGGTAAGCTTTAATCCTCACTGCTCTCCCCTTGGTTGACTTCAGTGTGTCTTTTTTATTACCGTCTTTTGTCACAGATACAGATCTATCTTGTGACTTATTCAATCACAGATACCACTATACCAATGGTTGTATCTTGATGTTATGTTGTTCTTACACCTACAACAATAATTCCGACCTGCAAGGGGTGAAGTTCGACTTTATTTTGGGTCCAAATTCTGAATAGCGTTATGCCAGTTAGGCTTTTTTTTTTCAGAAATCTCCGAATTTTAAATTCCCCAAAAATATCTGTTAATCTTTAGAAATCTGAAAAAAAGATATAAAAAATCCGGAATTAAAAAGTTAACTAATAAACTTAAACAAATATAACAGTTGAATTAAAAAAAATAAACTTTTTTATAATAAAATATCCAAGATGGTATGAACAGAAGTCCGAATGATACAAAGAATAATAATTTCACAGAAATAAACATATTCCTACAGCTATCACAGAAAAAAACATATTCCTACAGAAATCACAGACATAAACTCTCTCAAATATCAGAATGTTCTCGACTGGTCAGTCTATACCTACACACAGATCGAACCTCCGCATTTGAATACCACGACTCAATTCAACACTACGACGCTCCCCCTACCACTAAACTAAAAATAAAAGTCACGCCGGTCGCCTCCTTCGACTTCCCCACCCGATCACCGCAATCCCCCCGCCACTGCACGCCTTCAGACTGGATTGCTACTATACTTACAACTTTTGTCTACCCACACCTACACGACGTTCCCTTCAGCATTGAATCCCCCCGACCATTCTAACGATACGTATCTGATTGTGTTATTCCATTGACTTTTTTTTTCTCTCTGTTTCTAGCTCTACGCCGCCTTCTGATTATATATAAGGTTCCATAACTCTACGTCGTCTTCTGATTATACATAAGGTTCCATTTTACCGGGTTGTCTTTGCTCCTTTATTCGTGCAAGAGTTCCACACGGAATGGGGGCAGGATCCACGGGACGGTATTCAGACAGTGGAAAGACACTGAGACACCAGGGGTAAAGACATGGAATGAATTTCTTATTCTGCACGTACACCGGTTGCTATTTTTAAAATACTAGTAATGAAGGCCTACATAGTAGACACTATATATATATAAATAAATAAATAAATAAATAAATAAATAAATAAATAAATATATATATATATATATATATATATATATATATATATATATATATATATATATATAATACACATGAGTATATATATCTATACAATACACATGAGTGTATATATATATATATATATATATATATATATATATATATATATATATATATATATATATATATTCGAGAAAGAGAGAGAGAGAGGCCTATATACACAGACAAAAACACAAAACAGAGTCACATGCAAAAACTCACATTCAAAGACACGTGCATATTTAAATACACACCACACCTAGCCAGTTGGACAAAAACACTAACACACAGGGACAACCACACACAATACCCAGACAATCATACACACAGACACACAAACGTACACCACAATACCCACACACTCACACACAGAAAAACACGTACACAGAACACCCAGACATTCATACAGACACACAAACTCACTCACACACACACACACCCACACAGAAGCAAGCTGGAACAGTTAAGTGCCGGTGATGTGAGCGAATGTGACGCGCACGGCACGGAGAATCTTGTTCCCCCTAGAAGACATAGAACCGGCATTCCGGCACATTTCACGGCTCTTTCCTAGGCCAAAGGGGAAATATAGAAAGGTGTATCTCAACTACAGAGTGAGAGAGTGCGAAAGTGGGAAAGAAAGAATGATGAGAGAGAGAGAGAGAGAGAGAGAGAGAGAGAGAGAGAGAGAGAGAGAGAGAGATCAGGGGAGAGCAAGCGAATCGACGGTCATGGAAGGGAAATAAACATCAATCCAAGGGAGGTAAATAGAAGCCAATGGCAGTGCTAAAAATAGATGCCGCTTACTTTCGCTGCTGGCTGACAATTGGAGGATCACGTGGTACCCATAACTGTCATAATACGCGTTGTTATACAATTGAACATAAATTAACTGCGTTAAGCATACGGTAATGAACAATTTAGTTTTTTGTCATAAAGTGAGTAGCATCAATTAACTCTCTCTCTCTGTATATATATATATATATATATATATATATATATATATATATATATATATATATATATATATATATATATATATATATATATATATATATATATATATCCATATATATACACATATATACATATATACATATATATAAATACATATATATATATACACATATATTTATATATGTAACATACAAACATATTTAAATACATAAATATGTAGGTAAGCGTATTCATCCATAAGTACATATACACAAGCATTGGTATTTAAGTATATATACATAAATAAATAAATATTTATATATATATGTATGTATATATATATATATATATATATATATATATATATATATATATATATATATATATATATATATATATATATATATATATATATATATATATATATATGCGCCTATATACATACTTAACTCAGAACTTAGAATAGCGTGGCCGAAAGATTTACTTGGATAATGTAGGCAATCAGGTGTTCTATAGAGCCACGGTCATGAAGACCTCTACATTGCTAGACTATGGCCATAATCTTAATTTTGCCATACAACAAAAAAATCTCTCGATAGCGAAAGCTTACTGCTATTTATATTCAAAATCAATGAATAAAAACAAGTTTAAAAAATACTATAAAAAGCTATTTAAAAATGCCTGGAATCAAAGACCGAAATCAATGAATAGTCGTCTATAAGAAGCGGTTTTTTTTTGGGTTATCGATCGAAGTAAAGGGGAGTTAAGAACTGGAGAACGGCGTGAACAAGTGGTCGGACTTGGGTTAAGGGGGGGGGGGGGGAGGTATTGGACCACCGCTTGCATCATGTCGTAGGGGCGAAAGGGTTGATTTTTGTGCATTACAGAATAAAATATACATACACGTACATACAGAGGAACGTTTTAGTTGTCTGATAAAGATTGACATTTTAATGTATGAAAGTATTCCCTCGTCCTGAAATTAAATTTTATAAAAAACAGACAAGTCTAAATTATCCTCCCCTCCTCCCACATATACTTCTACTTCCGTTATTTTTTAAACTAAAGAGTAAGGAGTGGGTGAGATTTATGTTTTTATTGATTGGTCGTCACGGACGCTACTTTTGCCAAACAGTGCGCATGCGTGAGATTTATCCCCGTTCTCAGTCAACCACAAGTGTCCGCTTAAAAAAAAAAAAATTTCCAAGGATTGCAAAAAATTGAAAAGAAATAATAAAAACAACATTAGAAATGTGAACAAAAATAGATAGGCGCGTACCGTGAAAAGGTAGATCTAGATCACCCTATTTAAAACGGCGCCCCCTCCGATTGTAGGCCGAGTTGTTTAATGCTGTCTAATCATGCGAAACCTCCACGTTCGCACCCAGGCGAAGCGATAAAGAAAATCAAACGTGTTTTTATTCAAAGTAGCCGATGAGCCCAAACGACGCCGCTTCAGTGAGCCTAAATGTCGGAGCCCAAAATATAGGCGTCCCAATGAGCCCAAATTAATGCGCCCCAACGAGCCTTAATGAAGGAAACTAAATGAGCCCAAATGAAGTAGCCCCAATGATGCCGCCCCAAATGAGCCCAAATGTAAGAGCCAAAATGAAGGCACCCCAATAGGCCTAAATGAAGGCACCCCAATAGGCCTAAATGAAGGCGCCCCAATGAGCCGAAATGAAGGCGCCCAAATGAGCCCAAATGAAGGCGCCCCAATGAGCCATAATGAAGGTACCCCAATGAGCCCAAATAAAGGCACCCCAATAGGCCTAAATGAAGGCGCCCAAATGAGCCCTAATGAAGGTACCCGAATAACCCCAAAGGAAGGTACCCCAATGAGCCTCAATGAAGCTAACTAAATGAACCAAAATGAAAGAGCGCTAATGAAGTAGCCCCAACGAGCCTCAATGAAGACTCACTAAAATCACTAAAATAATAGCCATTTTACAAATATTTCAGTTTAAAATAGAAAGATTACGACTAAAATAAATAAATAAATAAAGCAGTTTTTGTAACTATGTTTAAAATAAACCGTGAGTGATCTCCCCTAAACTTTCTCGAATATTCTAAAATAAAATTACGAGGTATGGCAACTCAGGACATAGACAATATTTGTTATCCATTTTTAATTACTTAAACTTTTTATAATAGAATAGAATCTCGTAAAAAAAAGACTTGCACACCAAGTGAAAAGATTCCCTTTCAAGCCTGACGGTCTATGGGGCAAGTGAAGTAGAGTTCACTTGTTTCTGTGACCTCGGCATATGAAGAGATAGTGTGGTCAGCACTATGCCCAGCCGCCTTTACTTCCCTTACCAGTAGTTAGGTACCCATCAGAGTTGGGTGGACTCAGGGACGGTCTACTGACTTGAACTCGGATTCGAACTCGAGACTAACGGGTTAGCAGTCCAGCTCTCTACCGCTAGAACACTCCGTCCCACACCAAGTGAAAGCCTAATAAAATGTGTATAAAAGTGCAGGATATTATTAGTACTTTATAAATTAACATGCGTTTTTTTGAGAAATCGGAAATCGCGTAAATTAGTACTTCCGGTCAACGGAAATTACTCAAAATTTGACAGATGGTAGAGAATTAGATCTTTTACTTACGTGTGAAATTTCATGCATGTATCTAAAATAGTACGCAACTTACAGGCTTTTGAAAAATTCAAAGTAGAAAAAGTACCACTTCCGGTTATCGGAAATCGCTCAAAAGTTGATCAGTATCTACGATTTTAATAAAATACTTATATATGAAATTTCATCAACCTAGCTGTAACGGTACTCAAGTTATCGTGTTTACACACAGACACACAGACACACAGACATACGGACAGAATTGCAAAGTCCAGTTTTTACGACTCGATAACGCATAAAACGCCAAAACGTTTAAATATTTGTATTTATAATTTTTGCCTGATTAAAATAAGTCCTCTATACTCCGGATGTGATTAAGGACTGAGGAGTAAAACGGTGAAAACTGTCAAAATTTCATGTTATTTTTGTGCACGATTACAATACTTTCTCTATACTACGTATATACGAGAAAGTAAAAAAAAACAACAACACAATTTTATATTCGATTGAGAATATGTTGTGAGGAAGTGGCTGGGAGGGTGGGTGGTGGTGTGTACCTGGGGGTGGGGGGTGTCGACTAAAACTAAGGACTGTGTCACCGATACCCCGTCTATCTAAGGATCAGCAGACGTCATCCCTATCGTCTGGAACCCCGTACACGTCAGACGGCCAGATTCACCCACACGGTTCTAGGGTGACGGGACTAAAATTGCCAGGGCTAGAGACTGAGGGGGTGGGGGCGGGGGGGGGGGGGGGGTCAAGGTAAACGTGTCTGGACGATAAAGAGAGAGATAAGTTGATGTTTGGGAGCTCGTCTTGAAAAAACACGAATGAAGAAAAACAAATCTTTAAACTTACTCCTCCCTATAGTTGTCTAATAATAAACACAAATCCTATTTATAAACATTCATATGTTACAAGTTATTGTCTAAAAATTAACAAATTATTCTTTTTTTAAACAACACACAAAATATAGACATTTATAAAAGACAATCCCTCCCCCAACATCATTTAAAAAAATACCAAGCCCGCAAAATAAACGGCACCCTGTTTTGAGTATCTTCCTCCAATTTACACCGTAAAGTCTATAGACCACGTATCATAGTGGTTAGACCACGTATCATATTTTAATACTTTACAACCCGGAACTAATGAATAAGATTCATCTTCCTAGCGTCTAAAACTGTTTACATTATTGACGGAGCATCTGAGGCGTAACCCAAAAGTCTCATCAAGCAAATCAAACAGTAGTGAGGCTTCAACAACAGAAGACTTATAATAGCTACGACTTTTACGGAACATAAATATATTTTTAAAATTTAAATTATTAAAAAAAATACTACTTGGTAGAACCGCGTATTCTATTATTATTATGTATTACTAAGCCGATGTCACTGAAATATATTAACTCTACTTCACCTGTCCAATTTGTATTGGCCGTGAACAGGAAAAGATAATGAGGTATCATCACATAGTTAAACGAAAACTAGTATGACGGAGAGTTACTTGTAGGTAAAGGACATAATGGAGTAAAGATCACGAAAACTCAGTGTAGACTGAAGCATGCTCATCAGTCAACACCTCGATCCCTGCCAGTAATCGATATAGTCCACATCTCGATCCCAGCCAGTAATCGATATGGTCCACATCTTGATCCCAGCCAATAATCGATATAGTCCACATCTTGCTCCCAGCCAGTAATCGATATGGTCCACATCTCGATCCCAGCCAGTAATCGATGTGGTCCAGATCTCAATCCCAGCCAGCCAATGATACCGTTTGCTTCAGGCAAGTGCCATAGACTTTATCAGATACGGCCCTACGCAACTTGAGGCTTCTTTTGAGACACAGAAACCCTTGGTTTACCCCCCCCCCCCCCACCAGCGTGTACTCATCGTATAAGTATTTTCATGAGGTGTTTGGACTAAGACTTGTGATTTTAACATACCAACGTCTACTACGTCATGTGTCAGAGCTGAGTGGAGATTGTAGAAAACAAATAATCGTCATAGCACCTTAGGCTAGCACTTCCCATAGCACCTTAGGCTAGCACGTGCCATAGCACCTTAGGCTAGCACGTGCCATAGCACCTTAGGCTAGCACGTGCCTTAGCACATTAGGCTAGCACGTGCCATAGCACCTTAGGCTAGCACGTGCCATAGCACCTTAGGCTAGCACGTGCCATAGCACCTTAGGCTAGCACGTGCCTTAGCACCTTAGGCTAGCACGTGCCATAGCACCTTAGGCTAGCACGTGCCTTAGCACATTAGGCTAGCACGTGCCATAGCACCTTAGGCTAGCACGTGCCATAGCACCTTAGGCTAGCACGTGCCATAGCACCTTAGGCTAGCACGTACCATAGCACCTTAGGCTAGCACGTGCCATAGCACCTTAGGCTAGCACGTGCCATAGCACCTTAGGCTAGCACGTGCCATAGCACCTTAGGGTAGCACGTGCCATAGCACCTTAGGCTAGCACGTGCCATAGCACCTTAGGCTAGCACGTGCCATAGCACCTTAGGCTAGCACGTGCCATAGCACCTTAGGCTAGCACGTGCCATAGCACCTTAGGCTAGCACGTGCCATAGCACCTTAGGCTAGCACGTGCCATAGCACCTTAGGCTAGCACGTGCCATAGCACCTTAGACTAGCACGAGCAATAGCACCTTTGAATATGACGTGTCAAAGCACTTTAGAATAGAACTTGTCATAGCACTTTAGACTAGGAGTGCCTTAGCACCTTAAAACAGTGTTCCTGTTAAATAATTTTCAGTTCCTGTCTTAATTTTCAAAGCGCTAACACCCAATCGTCTTTCGTGACCAAGTAACTGATGTTGCCATACATATGCATGTGATATTAAATATACGTTTTTAACTGGGTTAGGGGCCAGTCTGGACCTTAAAAACAAATTGCGAAATACACGAAACAAAATTCTAATTAGTCACAAAAATACAAACACCTAAATATGAAAAAAAAAAACACATTTCCGCACCCCATATGGCGTTAGGACTTATGTATCCGGTACCAAATTGAACATACCCCATCTGGATTTATTCTTCACTTTTGACGAAACTAAATTAAAAAAAAAAAAAAAAAAAAAAAAAAAAAAAAAAAAAAAAAAAAAACTAACAGCAAATAAACAGATAGTGACCACATCCATGGTGACTTTTGACAATAGATGGTGTATGTCCACAGAGAAATAAACCCAGCATCCCTCACGACCCAATTAGCCACACGCCGAGAGCTCGCGTTCAAGGTGAGCAGTGTTGTGAAAATAAACTCGCGATAAAAAAAACAACAACAACATCCATTTAGATAATTTTGAAGGATATCTTTCCACGGAAGCGGGAGGAAATGTGGTATATGCACAGTGGGTTTATACATACCCTGACGTCGGACAAACCTCCCAGCCTCTCTCTGCTTTATCTGATGGGCTGAGGTTTTACCGTCATAACTTTATGGTCTGGCTGAGTCGGCTCAGAGCAATTTATATTTACTTCCGGTTATCTCCCCTGCTCGCATACACCGCGGCTTCATAAACTGGCGCTATTTATTTGTCGAGATGTTTACTTTTCATAACGCGAAAGAAAACAACCATAAAGAAAAATAACCGTTTAAGAACTATAATAAAATCTTGCCATAATACACAGAATGTTGGGCTTTAAGAGTAGATTGTTTAAAAACAACGATTTCCAAACGGATGTCAGTGTTGGGAACGGTGCAAAACAATTTGCAAAGAAATAAAATAAAATTAAAATAAAATAATAATAATAATAATAATAATAATAATAATAATAATAATAATAATAATAATAATAATAATAATAATAATAATAATAATAATAATAATAATAATAATAATAATAATAATAATAATAATAATAATAATAATAATAATAATAATAATAATAATAATAAAATAATAGAGCTTTGTTCAAAGGCTCATATTATAATAGTTACATTCTTCTTGTTATGTTTTATTTCTATCCTGTTTTGACAAAAGAAACTGCCTGAAGATCAATTCGACCCACAATTAGTCTAAACACTCAGAAATTAAATAATCAATAGGAAATGCACGTCTAAGGGTTAGAATTTGTCTTAAAGATGGAAGGGACCTTCGTTAAAATGTACACAGCTGTTTTTTTTTAAAAACAAATATACAAAATAAAGACCCCCCCCCCCCCCCCCCCCCCAAAAAAAAATAAATGGAATATCTCCCTTGGAAAAGTGCGACAAACTACGACAAAAAAAAACAAACAACTATGTTACATCGATCAGAAGCTTATCCGGTGGGTTACCATTAAAGAAACATAACTTTGCTGGTTAACTTAACCGGTGGGTTAGTTTTCCTTAAAAACAATAA